>NC_073694.1:94473926-94703084 GCF_029784165.1 Wyeomyia smithii
TTCAATGGTCGTCTGATAATCGTCGAATGGCATGTATGGATTCGTTCTGCTGAGCCACGATGTCGTGAGTTGGGACAGAGGCTCGTAGTCCTTGGGTCCTGGTTCTATTGTGCGGGGTCTGGTTGCTGGTTTTGTGCTTAAGGTTCAAACGTGTTCTTGTCGTTTTGTTGGGTGTAGACGGAGGGGAACGGGACTAGACTGGGGCATGGATGGATTTCAGGAAAACGTATATAAGGGACATGTAGGATAGGTCACGGCTCGCCAAGACATCACGAACAGGAACAGCCGGCTGTCTACCCTCGGCCTGCAGGGAAGCTATCAATTTAGACCTGGCGTCACGGTGTACAGGGCATGACCAAACCACATGCTCTATGTCGTGATAACCTTCACCACAGGCACAGATACCACTTTCCCCGAGCCCAACACGACGGAGGAGCGCGTCAAATCTATAGTGATTGGACATAAGCCGGGACATCACGCAAATGAAATCCCGACCTACATCCAACCCCTTGAACCACGGGTTCGTCGATACTTTGGGGATTATGGAATGTAACCACCTTCCCAATTCCCCTCTGGTCCAAGCATTTTGCCAACTGATGATCGTATTCTGACGTACAAGTGCGAAAAATTCATTAAAGGCAATTGGTCTTTCATAAATATCACCGTTTGTTGCGCCCACCTTAGCCAAAGAGTCCGCTTTCTCATTACCCGGTATCGAGCAGTGAGAAGGGACCCACGCTAAGGTAATCTGAGTAGATTTTTCGGATAAAGCACTCAGATGTTCCCGTATTTTCCCCAGGAAATACGGAGAGTGCTTAACATCTTTCATCGATCGGAGAGCCTCAATGGAACTGAGACTGTCCGTAAAGATGAAATAATGGTCCGTGGGCATTTTTTCGATAATCCCTAGGGTGTACTGAATTGCAGCTAATTCTGCGACGTAAACAGAAGCAGGATTATCGAGCTTATGGGAGACGGTTAAATTGTTATTGAAGATACCGAAGCCAGTGGACCCATCAAGAAGTGATCCGTCAGTGTAGTACATATTGTCGCAGTTGATGTTTCGATATTTATTGGAAAAAATTTTAGGGATCTGCTGCACGCGTAAATGATCCGGGATTCCACGAGTTTCTTCTATCATGGATGTATCGAAAAACACAGTAGAATCAGAAGTATTTGATAAGTCGACACGATTTGGAATATTCGAAGAAGGGTTAATATTTTGGGACATGTGATTGAAATACAATGTCATAAAACGGGTTTGAGAATTAAGTTCGATTAACCTTTCAAAACTTTCAATCACGGGACGGTTCAAGACCTCACATTTGATTAGAATACGAGAAGACAGGCTCCAGAAGCGGTTTTTCAATGGTAGTACTCCAGCTAAAACCTCCAAACTCATCGTATGGGTCGACTGCATGCAACCTAAGGCGATACGCAAACAACGATATTGTATTCGCTCCAGTTTGATCAAATGTGTGTTTGCTGCGGAGCGGAAGCAGAAACACCCGTATTCAATAACAGACAATATCGTTGTTTGGTAAAGCCTTATAAGGTCTCCTGGATGGGCTCCCCACCATTGTCCGGTTATTGTACGAAGAAAATTCACTCTTTGTTGACATTTTTTCATCAGATACCTCACGTGACAACCCCAGGTGCCTTTAGAGTCGAACCAGACACCAAGATATTTGTGTACCAAAACCTGAGAAATCGTTTTACCCATTAATTGTGTTTGAAGCTGAGCAGGTTCATGCTTCCTAGAAAAAACTACTATCTCAGTCTTCTCCGGAGAGAATTCGATACCTAGCTGTAAAGCCCAAGCAGACAAATTGTCCAAGGTATCTTGCAATGGTCCTTGCAAATCGGCAGCTTTGGCTCCTGTAACAGAGATTACACTGTCGTCTGCAAGTTGTCTTATCGTGCATGAATTTGCCAGACATTCGTCGATGTCATTTACATAAAAGTTGTAAAGAAGGGGGCTTAAACATGAGCCCTGGGGAAGACCCATGTAGCTAATGCGAAAAGTTGCCAAATCGCCATGCGTAAAATGCATGTGCTTTTCGGACAACAAATTGTGCAAAAAATTGTTCAAAATTGGAGAAAATCCTTGTCGGTGAAGTTTACCCGAAAGAATGTCAATAGAAACGGAATCAAAAGCCCCCTTAATGTCCAAGAACGCAGACGCCATTTGTTCTTTACGAGCATACGCCAGCTGAATATCTGTTGAAAGCAACGCAAGACAATCATTCGTCCCTTTGGCACGGCGGAAGCCAAATTGAGTTTCTGATAGTAGACCATTTGATTCGACCCAGTGGTCTAAACGACGGAGTATCATTTTTTCCATCAATTTCCGGATACAGGATAGCATTGCAATCGGCCTATAAGAGTTGTGATTAGAAGCTGGTTTCCCTGGTTTTTGGATGGCGATCACCTTCACTTGCCTCCAATCCTGCGGTACAATGTTTTGCTCCAGGAACTTATTGAACAAGTTCAACAAGCGCCTCTTGGCATTGCCGGGTAGATTCTTCAACAAGTTGAATTTGATTCTATCTAATCCAGGCGCGTTATTGTTACAGGACAGGAGGGCAACTGAAAATTCTGCCATCGTAAAAGGTGATTCTATCGCGTCGTGGCCCGGAGACGCATCGCGAACAATATTTTGCTCAGGAACAGAGTCCGGACTTACTTTCCTGGCAAAATCAAATATCCACCTACTTGAAGACTCCTCGCTTTCGTTGACCGTTACGCGATTCCGCATTCTTCGGGCTGTGTTCCAAAGAGTGCTCATCGATGTCTCCCTCGACGTCTCGTTCACGAACCGACGCCAATATCCACGTTTCTTTGCTTTAGCCAAGCTTTTAAGCTTGGTATCAAGCTCCGAATACCGTAAATAGTCGCCAGGTATACCTCCCGTCTGGTAGGCCTTAAACGCGTCGGATCTTTGCGTGTAGACATCGGAGCACTCTTGGTCCCACCACGGAGTGGGAGGCCGTTCTTTGATCGTTACGCCGGGATATTTCTTCGTTTGGGCTTGCAACGCGGCGTCGAGAATCAAGCCCGCGAGGAGGTTGTATTCTTCAAGTGGTGAATGATGTTGAATCGACTCGACCGCTTTTGAAATCATTTCCTCGTATAACTTCCAATCGACATTTCGTGTGAGGTCATACGGAATGTCAATTGGTCGCATGCGAGTTGACCCATTAGTAAATGAAATAAGAATAGGCAGATGGTCGCTACCGTGAGGATCGAGGATTACCTTCCATGTGCAATCCAACCGTAGCGACGTCGAACATAAGGATAGATCCAAAGCGCTTGGGCGCGCTGGAGGTTTCGGGATACGTGTCATTTCACCGTTGTTTAAAATAGTCATGTCGAAGTCATCGCAAAGGTTATAGATTAAAGAGGAGCGGTTATCATTGTATGGGGAACCCCAAGCCACGCCATGAGAGTTGAAGTCTCCCAAAATCAAACGTGGCGAGGGAAGAAGTTCTATTAAATCAAAGAGCAGCCGTTGCCCAACCTGTGCTCTGGGGGGAATATATATTGAGGCAATACAAAGCTCTTTACCTTGTATTGTCATTTGACATGCGACAACTTCGATGCCTGGAATCGAGGGGAGGTTAATACGATAGAAAGAATAGCACTTTTTAATCCCTAAAAGTACTCCTCCATATGGGGTGTCTCGATCAAGGCGAATAATATTAAAATCATGGAAGTTGAGATCAATATTTGAAGTAAGCCAAGTTTCACAAAGGGAAAATGCATCGCATTTGTTTTTATTTATCAAAACTTTAAACGAATCAATTTTTGGTAAAATACTTCTACAATTCCACTGTAAGACAGAGATAGAATCCTTCATATACGCAGTTGAATTAGGCATCGAAGGATACAATCGCTGCAAGGAGAGGCCATTGGGCAGTCAACTGCTTCAAAAATGATCTAACTGTTGGGAGGAATGCTGTAAGAAAAATTTTAATTGGATCGGGTACATTGAAAGTTTCAAAAATCCAGTCCACAATGTCAGAAAATTTCACTAATCCAGAGTTTGTTTCATCAACTGGGAGTGTAAAAGGAGCAACTGGGGTTTTAGATGTTCCTGGCAGTGCTGGGAACTCCTTCTGGGACTTTAAATTTGCCAGCCCAGGAGGAGTTTGCTTCGGTTTTTCCGCAGCACTGTTTGGTTTGTTTGTAACTTTCATTTCACTTTGAGAAATCTTAGGACCTTTTCTGGGAAGTTTAGGAGAGGAAATATTTTTCCTCTTTCTAGACTCCCCAGGATTGGCGTAAAACGCTCCCGCTGGTGAATCCTCAGAATCGGTTTCATCAGAGGACAACAGATCGAAGGGGTTCGAAGTAACGGGAGAAGTGGTAACGGTCTTCTTCAGCATGTCAGCGTAGGAACGCTTTGAACGCTCTTTGAGAGACCGTTTTATTTTATCCCTGCGCTGCATGTACACCGCACATGTCGAGAGCTCATGCAGATTTTCTCCGCAGTGAATACACTTTTCAGCGTTAACACTGCAAGAATCTTCCGCATGAGACTCCCCACACTTGCCACAACGTGCCTTATTGCAGCAGTAGGCGGCTGTATGGCCTAACTGCTTGCAATTCAGGCAGTTCATGACGCGGGGCACGTAGAGCCTCACAGGGAGACGAACCCGGTGGATCGAGACGTGGCTTGGTAGTGCAGACCCGGCGAACGTAACTCGAAACGAGTCTGACGGAGTGTATACTGTTTTGCCACCGATGATCGATGCTGACCGCAATTGCTTGCAGTCGAGCACCTTTACTTCGGGACACGTTTTGTTCTTAAAGCACCCTTTGGCACTTTGCAGTATACACTCGACGGACAGACTCGAATCGGTTATGACACCGTCGATCTCCACGTCTCGTGCGGGTATGTAAACGCGATACTCGCGTGTGAAGAGCTCAGAGCAAGCTATATCGTTGGCCTCTTTCAGGTTACCGACCACGACACGGAGCTTGTTAGGCCGGACCTTGGAAATTTCGGTCACGCCCTTGTACTCCTTCGTCAGGTCTTTAGAAATCTGCAAGAGGTTCAACTTTTTCGATTTCGGTCCTGCCTTTGGCCGAAAATAAACAGTATAGCTGCCCTGGGCTCCGTCTGGGTAAAGCCTGGGGCGAGGGGGGACTGAAGAATGAACAGGGGAGGGGGTAACAGAAGGGTCAGGGTCAGAGGGGTTCGGGGATGGTGGCGCGGGAGGCGAGGGATCTACATCCATTGCGCTAAGTCTAGCGCACTAGCGCTGACAAGAACACGTACCTTTTTATTTCTCCCTTCCAGTAAGGTTGGTTGTCCGATCGTTCGAAGTAGCAGCCGTTACAGCCAGCAGCACCAATACAGCAGCACCAAACAGCCACCAGCAGCGAGCCAGGTGTGAGATCACTCCACACAGCGATACAACTCGCTGACACTGATGGCTTCTTCTTTTTCCTTGTTTGTGTCTCGTCCACTGCTGTAGCACAATCCAGCCAGCAGCCAAATCGGCTTGCGCACCAGCTGGCAGTCACGATGCGAAACAGTTGCACAAAGGCACGACCTTGAACCCGGATTTATTTCACTCGACCAGGCAAACAATGCCAACACTTGTTCACACGTCTTTTGTTTTATACTCTATCGGACCGATCACCAAACACGTCCAGTACTGATGCGTGTTCGGCACAGAATGTAATATTAATAATGATAGAAATTCTAAAGTGAATACTTCACCGAACGTCTAAGTCACGACCTCACGGCTGATAGTAGGATTAATCGAGCGTCTCTGCAGAACAAACAATGACTATCCAGCTTCGTGTTGTGACACAGTTGACTTCCACTCGCTCGATCGTATGATGGTCCGTGCTGCTAGCGGGGTAACAGCGGTGCGGGAGAATTATTCTTGCTGATATATCAGCTGCGTATCAGATCACTGGCGGGGTAGCCTGCCCCTACCAGTGTGCAGAAGATGTTTCTGCCGATAAACTGCAGGCTATTGTTATCGCGCAGCAAAAGAACTAATCGACAAAAAAAAACACCCGTACGATAACTCGTGTATTGTTATTTTGCGAACTCAAACGGAGATGAACAATTTGCGTCTAATCGAGACGAAAGCAAAACAACGAATGGCGTCACCGTATTAATCGGTATCCTGGGGATTCTTACTCAGGATTCTCTGCATGTTAGTAAGGGCAAACAGGACAATCAAAGAAATTTGATTTGTGTTTACCCCCACAATTTACACATTTGAAGTTATCAGTGGTCTCTTTCACAGGACAGATGTCCTTTGTGTGAGATGAGCCACCACAAATCATGCATTTTGTTGTCATATGGCAGTTGCGAGTTAATATGGCCACAGGCTTGATAATTCCGGCATTGCGTGAGATTATGGATGCCTCCATGTCTCTTGAAATTTTCCCACTTTATTCTCACATTGAATAAAACACGTGCTTTTTCTAAAAGTTTGAAATTACTTGCTTTGGTACGATCAAAATATACCAAGTAATTTTCCTGGTGTATTCCAGTATTATTAATATTTGCATTCGATTAACGTTTCATCAAAATTACTTGATTGGGGTATAAACCAAGTAATTCTGTAAAACAATCTTAAATTTCATCAATAGTTTGGTCATTTGAAAGACCTTTCAAAAAAGCCTTAAACGGTCTCTCGTTTTTGGCGTCATATGTATGAAATTTGTACATCTTTTCAGTCAAATACTGTAATAGATGGTTATGGCCTTCAAAAGATTCGGCCAAAATACGAATTTTGCCTCGGCGGCCAATTTGAAAATGAACTTTCACATCAGAAAGAAATGATGAAAGTTCTGAACGAAAAGCTTTATTTGCAACTATTACCACAATAGGTGGAACTTTAGCTTTCTTCATACCGGCATTTTGCTCAGAATGAGCCAAAATGATCGTAGTAGTAATAAGCGATCTTTGGAAAAAAAATCAATTCGCCTAAATCAATAATCCTAAATTAAAAAAATCGATTCACAAAAATATCGAGCCTGAAAAATGGATTTAACGAAAAATCGGTTTTTTTTTCGTATAAGTTTTTAAACCCTTTCTTGGCTATATTCGTGGAGATTTTGTTTTATTTGCGGTTTCCGGTTTATCAATCTTTTTCAACAAGTTTTGTACACAACAGGTGATTCATTTAATAACGATACGGTTTTCTAGTTACTAGCCATCTTCTTTTACCGCATGCACCATTCTGGCGGTTTTTTTCTACTGAAAATTTTCGTTGTCGCTCATCCCATTTGTTCAGTTTAACCTGTTCGAACTGAAGCGACAGAGTGACAGCGAGCGAACGCACTGTACCACTAATTGCGCCACCGTAGGTAAACAACGGTGGGAGATTAAGCCTCATTTGCAAACTTTCGCGCTGCGGAATGGTATAAAAGAGTATCAGATGCGGCAGCAGATGTTAGTATTTTTCCTACCGCGATACAGAAAGCAGAAAGTGAAAGGAGAACAACAGCAATAATATTAGCTGCAGTAGCAGTAGCAGCGCATCGGTGGGCAAAAGTTGCGTCACCACGAAGAACATTAACGCGGAAAATAGAAGTTAAGAATGAGAAGAAGAGGAAAATGAATAAATTCGTGTAAATAGTAGATCTGTGTTTGCACCCGACCGCCTAACATCCTGTCCTCCGTCTCCACCCGTAAGAGTTAATTGAAATTGAAGAGTTTTTTGAGAGACTTTTTCAAGGCTCATATCTTTGAGTTTTGATTGCTGCTAGGCAAGCGGGCTAGTCCAGGCCAATCACGTCGCGACTTCATGAGGCGAAGCTGATTCAAAGAGTCCGGGCCAATCTAGTTGCCCTCCTGAGAAGGAACGAAAGGGTCCTGCTCCCATCCGGCTTGGTTCCCGCTGGGAACGCAAGCAACGTTTACCGACCGGCGCAGTCACAATCCACTGCAGCCCCAACACCATTGTTTCGGATGCACTAAAGGCTGTATTACACTCTTTGACCAAGCGTCAAATATTTGTCACTTTTTGACAGATAAAAATTTGATCAAAGATAATTGTCTGTCACTCTCCAATTTTTAAATGTGGCAAACACGGGCAAACAACAGTCATTGTTGAATGTTCAACATGTGAATCATTTGGAATCATCTAGAACCACCAAAAGTGAATGAACTATCGTAAAACCTACTACGATGTAAGTAAAGGTTTTCAGAATGCTCCCGATTACGCTCAATTGATCTTCCCGCGACGAGAGAAATAATTGCGCAAACAAACAAACAACAACAAAAACGCCAGTGTACTGCTACGCGAGGACGAAGGAGGGGAAAAGAGAATTCGCGCATATAAAAGGACGTGCGCCGCCGATAGTACATTATAAGTTTGTTTATAACCGTCGAAATGTAAACAAGTAACAGTTTAAGTGAAGAGAAGAGAAAATAAAAATTACATTGAAGAGTTAGAATTTTCGTGCATTTCTATTGCCAAAGTCGTTACACACAGTCCATTTCGAATCTAGACGCAGCAACTGGAATTGGCATTCCAAAGGGTTCAACCGAGCAAAGACACCGTTCGAGCTGTTAGCTTCCTATCGTTTTCCATCCTGAGAGCAATATTGTATTGGCTCAAACATTGTTCCTTCGAGCCGGATAGGAACTAGTGACAGTGTATTTGCATGAATGTGCATTAGTGAATCCGTAAACGTGAAACGTGAACAATTCGAAGTGAACTAAATCAGATTAGACTGACGAGTGAAGTAGTGTATCCGATTCATAATGTCGAAAGTTACCAGAACTCCTGCCAAGGTGGCAGAAGGTAGTGCAGAAGAAGATATAAGCGCTTTGATTCACCTCCGTGGAACGGCTAAGGGGAAGGTAACTAGACTAAAAACTATCCTCAGCCAAGTGCAGCAAACAGACCGTACACCGCCGCAGATTTAGTTTTAAATAGTTTATTTGACACGGCACGATACAATTTATGTTTAACTGAGTCAAGTACATTTTTTTTTAAATTCTAAATTAGCAGGGAAAAGAGGGAGGCCTTTTCTTTATTCTCGCGGCCGACTACGAGCTAGTGGGGATTTAAGGTGAGAGGAGGGGAGTTACAATTTTGATTTTAACTATATTGAGTTATACGATTTATTTATTTGTACATGGCTAAGCAGTGATGTATTATTTGAGCAGTTTGGACTGAGGTGTCTGCGTGAACATAAAGATGCCGAGTCTTCGTTTGAGTGTCTCCAGCTTAGTGTATCATCTTCTTTCAGCGGGTAGCGGGAATGGTAATCTAACAAATAGATAGAAGAGTTTCATATTTTAATACCAGCGTGTTTTATGAACACGTATAGCTGTGTCATGTACTGGAGATCACCGCTTCCCAGAATGTCTCTAACGGGTACGTTCGGTTGTTTTCCTCGGGCCCGAAGGGAATCTATAAGCTCAGACCTAACACCACAGTATTCGGTACACGACCAAACAACATGCTCGATGTCATGGTAGCCATCGCCACAAACGCAGTGATTACTGTCTACAAGCCCTATACGAAACAGATGCGTGTTTAACGTATAGTGATTGGACATAAGTCTGGACATCACGCGAATGAAGTCCCGACCTACATCCAACCCCTTGAACCATGCTTTCGTCGATACCTTAGGAAAAATGGAATGTGGCCACCGTCCCAGTTCATCTGAGTTCCATGATGATTGCCAACTGTTGAGTGTTCTCTGACGCAAAATGCTATAAAATTCATCATAAGCAATTGGTCTTTCATAAATATCGCCGTCAATAGCACCCACCTTAGCTAAAGAGTCAGCCTTTTCGTTACCCGGAATCGAGCAATGAGAAGGGACCCACGCTAAGGTAACCCGGTAATTTTTATCTGTTAAAGCACTTAAAAACCGCCGTATTTTCCCCAGGAAATACGGGGTGTGCTTCACAGGCTTCATCGATCGCAGAGCCTCAATGGCACTGAGACTATCTGTGAAGATGAAGTAGTGGTCTATGGGTAGGGTTTCGATGATTCCAAGAGAGTACTGAATAGCAGCAAGTTCTGCGACGTACACGGAAGCAGGAGCATCGAGTTTGTAGGAGGCGGTAAAATTTTCGTGGAAAACACCGAAGCCAGTCTAGATAAGATCCGTCAGTGTAAAACCTTTTATCATAACTAACATGTTTAAACTTATTGGAAAAAATCTTAGGGATCTCTTGGGGTCGCAATTGATCCGGGATACCAGAAATGTCTTGTTTCATGGTGGTGTCGAAGAATATAGCATTATTAGAAGTATCTAAAAGTGCGACATTGGAGGAATCGTATGAAGAAGGATTAATATCTTGAGCCATATAGTCAAAATATAAAGTCATAAATCTGGATTGAGATTGAAGGTCGACCAACCTCTCGGAATTTTCAATTACTAATGGGTTCATAACTGTGCATCGAATTAGCAACCGGTAAGAGAGATTCCAAAAACGATGTTTCAACGGAAGAATACCCGCTAACACTTCAAGACTCATCGTATGGGTCGACTGCATGCAACCCAAGGCAATACGCAAACAACGATATTGTATTCTCTCTAATTTTATAATGTGCGTGTTCGCGGCGGAGCGAAAGCAGAAACAGCCGTACTCAAGAACTGACAATATCGTTGTTTGGTATAACCTTAGAAGGTCTCCTGGGTGAGCACCCCACCAAGTTCCGGTAATCGTACGAAGAAAATTAATCCTCTGTTGGCATTTTTGTGTCAGATACCTAATATGACAAGCCCAGGTGCATTTAGAGTCGAACCAGACCCCGAAATATTTAGCGACTAAAACCTGAGAGATCGTTTTACCCGTTAGTAGGAGCTGCAGCTGAGCTGGGTTATGCTTCCTAGAAAAAACGACCAGCTCAGTTTTCTCCGGAGAGAATTCGATACCCAGCTTAAGAGCCCATTCAGACAAATTGTCTAAGGTATCTTGCAATGGTCCTTGCAGATCGCTAGCCTCGCCACCAGTAATGGATACAACGCTATCGTCTGCAAGTTGCCTTAGCGTGCATGAATTTGCAAAACATTCATCGATCGATTATATAAGAGAGGACTTAAACATGAGCCCTGGGGGAGGCCCATGTAACTAATTCGGGAAGTTGTCGAATCGCCATGTGAGAAATACATATGCTTTTCTGACAACAAATTGAGCAAAAAGTTATTCAAATTTGGTGGAAGTCCCTGCGAATGAAGTTTCACGCTTAAAACTTCTACAGAGACAGAGTCAAAAGCCCCCTTAATATCCATGAACGCAGAAGCCATTTGCTCTTTTCGAGCAAAGGCTAGTTGAATTTCAGTAGAAAGCAACGCTAGGCAATCGTTCGTCCCTTTGCCCCGGCGAAAGCCAAATTGAGTATCTGAAAGTAAACCGTTTGTTTCGACCCATTTGTCTAACCGTAAGAGGATAATTTTCTCCATTAATTTCCGGAGGCAAGAGAGCATCGCAATCGGCCTATATGAATTGTGATCAGAGGCAGGTTTCCCGGGTTTCCGAATAGCAATGACTTTTACCTCCCTCCAGTCATGCGGAACAATATTTAGCTCAAGAAACTTGTTGAACAAATTCAACAAGCGTCTTTTTGCAGAGTCGGGTAGATTCTTCAACAGGTTGAATTTTATTCTATCTAACCCTGGAGCCTTATTGTTGCACGACAGGAGAGCCATTGAAAATTCCAACATCGAAAATGGAGGCTCTTCCGTAGTTACTAATAACGCGTCGCGAAAGGTTTTCTGTTCCGGTACAGAGTCCGGACAGACCTTTTTGGCAAAATCGAGTATCCAGCGATTTGAATACTCCTTGCTTTCATTCGAAACGTCACGGTTCCGAATGCGCCTGGCGGTATCCCAAATAGTGCTCATCGCTGTTTCCCTGGACAACGCGTTCACGAACCGCCGCCAGTACCCGCGTTTTTTCGCCTTTACTAAGCTCTTCATCTGCCTGCCCAGTGCCTCGTACTTTCGTAGAAGGTTGACAGTGTCGTACTCCCGGTAGTCCTTATACGCCGCGGACCTTCGCGCGTACAGCTCAGAGCACTCTTTGTCCCACCATTTGTTGGGAGGGCGCTGTCTAATCGTTACCCCGGGTATCGGTTTCGTCTGAGCTTGAGTCGCGGCGTCGATTATCAAGCCAGCTAAGAACGCGTATTCTTCCTCCGGAGGAAGTTCCTCGTGAGTCTCGATAGATTGCGCTATAATAGACTCATAACACTTCCAATCAATATTACGTGTAAGGTCGTAGGAAATATTGATTGGGTTCGGGGGAGTTGAACCATTAGCAATTGATATAACGATTGGAAGATGATCACTACCGTGGGGATCGTTGATTACTTTCCACCGGCAATCTAGCGCTAGTGATGTCGAGCAAAGGGATAGGTCAAGCACGCTTTCACGTGCTGGAGGATTAGATACACGTGTCGCTTCCCCAGTATTCAAAACTGTCATATTGAAGTCGTCGATCAAGTTACAGATTAAGGAAGATCGGTTGTCGTCGTACAGCGACCCCCATAGCGAACAGTGAGAATTAAAATCTCCCAATATCAAAAAAGGCGCGGGAAGCAGCTCTGCTATATCAGTGAGATGCTTCTGTTCAATCCGCGCGGATGGAGGCATATATAACGAAACAAGGCATAGGTCTTTTCCATTCATATTCGTTTGAATGGCAACGACTTCAATATTCGAGATCGAGGGGAGGTCGATTCGGAAGAAGGAATAGCACTTTTTAATCCCTAAAAGTACCCCTCCACCGTGTGAGTCTCGATCTCGACGAATAATGTTAAAATCGTGGAAATTGAGTTGATCGTTTGAATTTAGAAAGGTTTCACAGAGTGCAAATGCGTCACAATTGTATGTATTTATTAAATGAGAAAATAGATCGAATTTGGGGATGATACTTCTTTTTCTCTTTCGCCATATTAGTCATCGAAAGATATGATAGCTGAAATAAGGGGCCAAGTTGCTGCTCGTTGCATCAAAAAGGTTTTCACTGTAGGAAGAAGGGCAAGAAGAATATTTTGTAGGGGATCTGGTATGTTGAATGTTTTAAATATCCAGTCCACAATATCAGAAAATTTTATGAACCCTGTTTCTTTTTTATCTTCTGATCGAGAAATGGGTGCACGAGGGGTTTTTGGTGCCCCAGGAAGCGGTGAGTACTCCTGGTTTGATTCAAAATTAAAACCGGGAGGTACTTGCTTCGGTTTTTCTTCACCGCTTCCTTTTTGTGTTGGCTTATTGGTCATTCCGCTAGGGGTTATCTTGCGACCTTTGCGAGAAAGGTTAGGAGAGTTGATCATTCTCCTCTTCCTAGATCCTTCTGGCATGGCATAAGAACACCCTTCGACGGGATCGTCAGATGTACCCTCATCGGTTGGCAAAAAGGAAAAGATGTTTCCTGTCGAGGGTGGCTCAGCACTCTTCAGCATTTCTGCGAAAGAGCGCTTTGATCGTTCCTTGAGGGAACGCTTTATTTTTTCCCTCGCGCTGTTTGTACGCGGGACACGCCGAAAGGTCATGCCGAGTTCCCTCGCAGTAAAGACACTTTTCAGTATCCTCACTGCAAGCGGTCTCAGCATGATTGCCTCCGCACTTGCTGCAGCGTGCCTTGTTGCAGCAGTAGGTGGCTGTATGACCTAACTGCTTGCAGTTTTGGCAATGCATGACCCGCGGTACGAACAAGCGTACAGGCAGACGAACCCTGTCCAAAGAAATGTAGTTCGGCAGTGCGGATCCGGCGAATGTTACACGGAAGAAATCCGAAGGGAAGAATTTTTTCTTCCCTTCTTCGATGGATACTGAATGCAATTGCTTGACATCCAGTATCTTTACATCTTGAATCAGGGGGTTTTTGAAGCAGCCAACCCCGTGACGCAAAATGTCATCGACCGTGAGGCTTCCTTCGGTAACCACACCGTCGATCTCCACGTCCTTGGCAGGGATGTACACGCGGTACTCTCTCGTGAAGAGCTCGTAGCTAGCAATTGCGTTTGCTTGCTTCAAGCTACTCACAACAACTCGCAGTTTGTTCGGTCTAACCTTCGTAATTTCGGTTACGTCCGAAAACTGTTTTGCCAGGTCCTTGCCGATTTGAATAATATTTAGAGGCTTCTTTATGGGCCTGAAGTAAACTACGAACGGACCTTTCGAAGCATCTGGGTGAGCTTTCACCCGTGTTGCCGGTACCCTTGGTACGGGGCTAGGTAGCGGGGAAGGTAGAGGGGAATTGATGGGGGAGATCTCAATCTCTTCCCCAATTGTTTCCACATCCAGGAATAGTTGCACCTGCATGTCGTCCATTTTTCAGGAGCGTTACGCTCTACCGCACACAAACGATAAATATTCGAATGTGGGGGGGGGGGGGTCAAGTAGTTGCTATTAAATTTTAAAAACAATTTTTCAAACTACAATGGATCAAAATAAAAAAAGGCAGTAATACTAATACTAATAACAATAATAATAATAATAATAATAATAATAATTATAATAATAATAATAATAATAATAATAATAATAATAATAATAAAAATAATAATAATAATGATAATAATTATAATAATAACAGTAATAATAATAATATTAATAATAATGATAAAAATTCTAAAGTGAATACTTCACCGAACGTCTAAGTCACGACCTCACGGCTGATAGTAGGATTAATCGAGCGTCTCCGCAGAACAAACAATGACGATCCAGCTTCGTGTTGTGACACAGTGGCCGTATCCTACACGCGACCTTGTAGATGCCACTTGTAGTTGACTTCCACTCGCTCGATCGTATGGTGGCCCGTGCTGCTAGCGGGGTAACAGCGGTGCGGGAGAATTATTCTTGCTGATATATCAGCTGCGTATCGGATCACTGGCGGGGTAGCCTGCCCCTACCAGTGTGCAGAAGATGTTTCTGCCGATAAACTGCCGGCCATTGTTATCGCGCAGCACAAGGACTAATCGACAAAAAAAACACTCGTGCGATAACTCGTGTATTGTTATTTTGTGAAATCAAACGGAGATGAACAATTTGCGTCAAATCGAGACGTAAGCAAAACAACGAATCCACAATGCCGCAGATAAGATTTTACATTAATAAGCTTAGCTCGGCCTATAACGAATTTAACGAGTTTCACCTTACCTACAAATGCACTTTGTTCAACGATCTTACCGTAGCACAGCGGATTACAAAGGCAAAGGAGAAGAAAGTATGCTTTAACTGTTTGCGTGGAGGACATCTTTCTACCAATTGCACTTCCAAGAAAGTATGTAGTAAATGTCATAGGCGACACCACACTTTATTGCATCAAGAGCCAACAGAACCTCCTAAGCCGACAACCTCGCCAATTAACCGGTCTACAACTCAGAAAACTTCTCAATCGATTCTGGAGACCGTTTCTACAAACGGTGTACTTGCGCAATCAGGAATTGAACCATCTCCTTCGAAATGGTCAGTATGCAATTACTCCCAAGCAACCAAGGCTGTGATGTTGTTGACTGCTGTCGTCAATCTGCGGGACCACAAGGGCAGGCTTGTGCCATGTCGCATCCTGATTGACAACGGATTTCAAGTAAATTTCGTTACTGAGTAAATGTCAAATCGTTAAAAACTGAAACGAAAGGCAGAGAATGTACCAATCACTGGTATTGGGGCATCAAAGGTATTTGCCAGAGAATCGATCTGCGTTGAACTGTATTCCCGTTACAATAATTACTCGGTGAGTGTGAATTGTTTGATTGAACCGGAGATCACAGGCATGATTCCATCTACGAACGTGGACATATCTTCATGGTCCATCCCTACCGGCCTCCAGTTGGCGGATCCTAGTTTTAATACGCCTGACCACATAGACATGCTTGTTGGTATGTCTCCATTTTTCCAATTGTTGAAATCCGGTCAGTTACGATTAGATGAAAACCTGCCAGAAACGTGAACTTGGCTGGGTCGTTGCTGGCGATGTGAGAGATGTGGTTCCAAACCAGACATACGTTCAAACCGCAACTATTGATGATGTGCATAAGGCAATTCAACAATTGTGGCACGTTGAGGAACACGAATGTTCTTCGCCTACTGTAACCGAGCACCAAGAATGTGAAGCGGTCTTTCGTTCCACACATCAGTGAGATCCGACCGGCAGGTATGTGGTTAATTTGCCTTTTCGTCAGGACGCAGTCAAGCGTCTCGAAGATAATCGTAGCCTTGCTCTTAGACGTTTTATATCGCTTGAGCGACGTCTGAATAAAGGTCCAAATTTAAAGCAACAATATTGTGATTTTATGAAAGAATATGAGGAGTTGGGTCATTGTAAGGAAGTAGAAGAAGATTGTGACCCACCTAATCAGAGCCGCTACTATATGCCTCATCATGCCATTTTACGTCCTACGAGTTCTACTACCAAGTTGAGGGTGGTGTTTGATGCTTCAGCAAAGATGTTGCCTGGTAAAGTGTCACTCAACGAGGCTCTACTAGTAGGAGGAACCGTTCAAAATGACCTGTTCACAATTTTGCTTTCATTCCGAAAGCATAGTTGCCTTTACCGCCGATCTATCCAAAATGTATCGGCAGATCCTAGTAACACCTTCTCATACCTGCTACCAGAGAATCTTTTGGAGAGCCAATCAATCAGATCGGCTTCGAGTTCTAGAATTGACCACAGTTACTTATGGGACAGCATCTGCACCATTTTTAGCTACTCGATGCCTAACTCAACTCTGCGAGGATGATGGTGACAAGTTTCCACTTGCCGCAAATATAATTCGTAACGATTGCTATGTGGATGATATTATTTCAGGAGCTAATACAATCCAGACAGCTACTGAATGCGTTCGAGAGTTACAAGGGTTACTAGGCTGTGGGCAATTTTCCATCCATAAGTGGAGTTCAAATGAACAAGCAGTAATGAAGCTTATCCCTGAGCGCGATAGAGAGAAACTCATCGAATTGGACCATTCTTCGATCGGTGGGTTTGTTAAGGCACTAGGTCTCATCTGGAGTCCTGGTGATGACGAGTTCCGATTCATAGCTAACCCTTCAGAGAATACTGCTACTAAGCGTCGAGCTCTATCCGAGATCGGAAAGATTTTCGATTCACTGGGACTCTTATCTCCAATCATCATCAAGGCAAAGCTGCTAATGCAACAATTGTGGCTTGATAAACTTTGCTGGGACGAAAAACTACAAGGAACGTTGTTGACCGACTGGCAACAATATCAAGATGCATTACCTAGAGTGAGTGAATTTCGAATTCCTCGATACATATTCTGCACTGGATACCCCGCATTTGATTTACATAGGTTTTGTGATGCATCAGTCGTCGCTTATGGGGCTGTTGTATACGTTCGCAGTCTGTTTCATGATGGCACAGCACAGATTCGAATCCTATGCAGCAGATCTAAGGTCGCTCCTATTAAACCTCTGAATATCCATCGTAAGGAGCTTTTAGCTGCTAGGTTACTGTCCAAACTCATCCTGAAGGTTGTCGATGCTTTGAAGCTTTCATTTCAATCCATCGTGCTGTGGTCAGACAGCCAAGTAGTACTAGCGTGGCTGAAGAAACCGTTGGACACACTTCAAGTATACGTAAGAAACCGCATCGCTGATATAAGCAAGGTCACAAACAGTTTTTCATGGAATTATGTTCGCTCCAAGGACAATCCGGCCGATATAATTTCACGTGGTCAATTTCCGGCGCAGTTACTAACGAATAGTTTGTGGTGGAATGGGCCGTCCTTTCTCCAAACTGTTGTGTTTCATACAGAACCTGTTAATGAAGTACCTGATTGTGATTTGCCCGAGATGAGGAACCAAGCAATAGTAACTATGCTTACCATCAATTCTGATTCCTTGCCAGTGTTTAGAAACATAAGCTGTTTTCGTAAGTAACAACGTGTAATTGGATACGTTCTTCGTTTTATTCAAAACTGCCGGCAAAGGGAAACGTGCAAGAGACTAAAAAATCGTCACTTAACTATATCGGAACTTCGTGTAGCAATGAATGTCATAGTGAAGGTAGCCCAACATGAGGCACTTATCAATGAAATAAAACAAGTTGCGGAATACGATGTTAGTGGTCGCATAGCATGCCTAAAACCATTCTTAGAAGATGGTCTCCTTCGTGTAGGAGGTAGACTGCAGCAGTCGAGCCTACCAGAATTGAGTAAACATCAACTTATCCTGCCGAAGCATCACATCACTGAATCGATTATCCAAACGTATCATCAAGAATTCAAACATGTTGGACCTTCAACCTCATTGGCTATTCTACGAACACGATTTTGGCCCTTAGATGGACGAAATCAAGTGGGGTAAATTACCAGACGCTGTGTTGTTTGTTTCCGTGCAAAGCCTCGGCCCTCGAACCAACAAATAGGCAGGCTACCATCGTTCCGAGTGAAGCCATCACTGCCATTTGAAGAGGTCGGTGTTGATTACGCCGGACCAGTTTTCGTTAAAAGGAAAACTCGTCGATTGCAACCAGTGAAGGCTTGTTTTGCCATATTTGTTTGTATGAATACTAAGGCACTACATTTAGAACTTGTGTCCGATCTGACAATGGAAGCATTTCTGTCGGCCCTGAAGCGCTTCGTTGGGAGAAGAGGAGTTCCTAGCATAATTCATTCTGATAACGCTACAAATTTCAGGAGTGCCAGATCTGAGCTGCATGAATTGTTTCTCCTGTTCAACGACAACATGTGCGTTGATAAATTGGAATCCTATTGTCAACCAAAGGAAATATCATGGTCGTTCATTCCTCCTGGGGCACCAAACTTTGCCGGCCTTTGGGAAGCAGCTGTAAAAAGCGCAAAATATCATATGAAACGGATAACAAAAAACGCTCTCTTGACATTCGAGGAGTATATGACGGCACTCACGGAGGTGGAAGCTATATTGAATTCGCGATCACTCTGTGTCATTTCGTCAGATCCATCGGACCCAGAAGTTCTCACACCAGGACATTTCCTGATTTGTCGTCCTTTAACTGCCATTCCTGAACCTTCGTATGAGAAAACATCAATCAATCGATTATCGCGGTGGCAGTATATACAGCTGCTACGTGATCAGTTTTGGAAGGTATGGAAACGAGATTATTTACTTAGTCTTCAACCGAGAGGAAGGTTCCGTTCTCAGCAGCCAAATTTAAAACCTGGAATGGTAATTTTAATGGAAGAGGACTCACCACCAATGGCATGGCCACTAGGTATTGTTGTCAAAGTTTACCCCGGACCGGATGGGTTAGTTCGAACTGTTGATGTCAAAGTAAGGGACAAGATCCTGAAGCGTCCAATTTCCAAAATCTATCTTTTACCAATAGAAGATAATTTGTCTGAGAACTTTTCTCAGCCCGGGGGGGAGGATGTTGAATGTTCAACAAGTGAATCATTTGGAATCATCTAGAACCACTAAAAACTGAATGAACTATCGTAAAACCTACTACGATGTAAATAGAGGTTTCCAGAATGCTCCCGATTACGCTCAATTGATCTTCCCGCGACGAGAGAAATCTTTGCGCAAACAAACAAACAACAACAAAAACGCCAGTGTACTGCTACGCGAGGACGAAGGAGGGGAAAAGAGAATTCGCGCATATAAAAGGACGTGCGCCGCGGATAGTACATTATAAGTTTGTTTATAACCGTCGAAATGTAAACAGGTAACAGTTTAAGTGAAGAGAAGAGAAAATAAAAATTACATTGAAGAGTTAGAATTTATGTGCATTTCTATTGCCAAAGTTGTTACATACAGTCCATTTCGAATCGTGACGCAGCAACTGGAATTGGCATTCCAAAGGGCTCAACCGAGCAAAGACGCCGTTCGAGTTGTTAGCTTCCTATCGTTTTCCATCCTGAGAGCAATATTGTATTGGCTCAAACAGTCATGATGTCAAATAAATATGACCATTATGTCAAAAGATCAAATATTTGACCATTGGCCAAAGAGTGTAATACAGTCGCCGTTCGATAACTGCAAGACTTTTAACTGCAACGCTTTTTAACTGCAAGACCGATAACTGCAACAACTTTGCAGTTGTCGGACCGCAATCCGTCAAATCTGATGTCAAAGTCATATCTGACATTAAAGTGGTGCTTATTACGGGAGTCACTTCACGGTGAAATATATTTCACTCTCACGCTCACTTCACTTTTTTAGACCTATTCCCGATTCCACCTCAAGTGAAGTGACAAAAATCACCACCATGTAGTGAGATTGACAGTGAAGTGAAATTGAGAATAGGACAAGTGAAATGAGATTGTTTCCCAACTCAAAAATCTCTAAGTCCCAGAAAGTCGGTTTTTTAGATAACACCAGATCTTGACGTGTTCTGCATTTCTAAGACATTTGGCATCAAAAAAAATGTTTATTTTTTCGGGATCGAAAATTTCCTAAACTAGTTTGCATATTTTTCATCGGGCAACAAAATGAAAATTTGACCGCTTGAAGGCACGAATCAAATTCTGATTCGTTTCATTACTGAAGAATAAATCTAATACTTACCATTAGATCACAAATCAATCAACTTTAGGACTTATGGCATCTTCGTGGAATCATTTCACCGTTCAAAATGGTCGTGAAATAATGCCATGCGAAACGTCGCTTTTTCCGTTCTCACTTCACTAATATGACACTCATAATAACCCAGATTCCGCGGCAGATGTCACTTTGCGACGTTTTTCTCATTACGTGAGTCCCGTAATAGGATTTTGTTCACTTCACTCTGATTTCACCGTGAAGTGACTCCCGTAATAAGCACCAGTGACAGATCTCGCGGGGGGATTCTAAATGCATTCGAAAATGAAATTTGTTGAATCTTTGTAAACATTTCTTTTTCTTTTGATTTTTTTTCGATTTCGTTTACTTGTTGTCTCTTCATTCTAGATGAGAGATTATAGATCTCCCCTATTAATCAATGAAGCAAAATCACCATGTTATGTGGTTCACTTTCCGTAATTATTATAAGAGTTTTCCCTTATAATAATATCCCTTGTGCATTGTTTGGCTAGCTTTGAATTGAGTTCAGAAACGTCTCGTAAAATAGTTTATTGTACTAATGAACTTTATTTTCGCCTATATATTGGTTATGTGAAGAAGTTACTAAAACGAAATAAATTATGATGCGGAAATATGAATATCAAATTAATTAATCGAAAAGCTTGCCTATTTTAGTTTTCTGCTATTTTTGCCACTATTGCATTAAAAAAAATACATTTCGACATCATTGAAAACAACAATGCTTGTGACTGACCCCCCTCTAAATTTTGGCATTTGTCAAGTCTTGAAGTTATCGAACGGCATTCGATAACTGCAATGTAAACATGTTGCAGTTATCGAACGACGATTGTACAGGCTTAGGAGCAATCCAAACCTGTATGATTCATAAAGAAATCGAAAGATTCGTAGCACAAACTCAAATAAACAAAAATGGCGAACGCAACACCATGCAACACCATTGATGCATATGCCATTTTTACCTAAATCGGGACAACTGTGTTTCATGATAGTTAACACTCACAACGATAGTTAACAACGTCCCTACGGAAGGCAATTATCAAAAAGTGCAGTTGCAGAGGTAGCATATATGAAAAAGTGTTGGCTAATATCCAAAATGGTAAATTCAATATCCAATGCAATGCAAAATTTCAGCTCAATCGGAATTCGGGAGTATTTGGTCAAAATTTCACTTCTTCAACTTATGACGAAAAGCACAGTTTGTAATAGTTTTTTTTTGTGCAAAATATCTTGGATATCGCGTATCTTGAAATTAGAACCCATACATGTTGTTTTTACGGGAAATTTGGAGTATGAGGTTTGAAATCAAGATTGGCGATATTACATCATGTGAACGGGTTATTAGAAATGTATAAAACGTCGTTATCCAAAAAATCGAAATTTTGCTGACTGAGGACGAACATGCTTCTAAATAGAACACGAAAAGTCAATTTCCATTGCCATCCCAATGTACACCAATCAGTTAGTAATGACTAGGGATACCATCCGTCCTGATTAAGCAGGACATGTCCTGATTTTGAGACCCGTTTGGAGCATCCTGATTTATTTTTCATATTTTGGCATTTGTCCTGATTTCTCTAAATGATGCCGGATGTTCAGAAATGCTGAAGATTGTTCAGTACTTTTACTTTGACTCCGGAACGAAACGGACTCATTTCGAACGATTTTTTTCTTTTGTTGAATTTTATCAAGAAAAATTGTCTAGTCGTTGCAATCGTCACACATCTGACTTTTGGGTCCTAAAGCTATCTAGCTTTGTACGCACCATAATGTCGGTCGCTATAATGCGTTTTTGTAATATGCAAGCCTCTCTGCTCACGCCAGTTTTGGGATTTCTGAGGAATTGGCAACACAAATGTTATTTCACTTTTGATAAAATATGTGAAGACTTCAAATTGAAGTGAGTAGAGTTGTCAAAAGGGTGGATGATTTTTTACAAACTTTGCATTACGCGTCCGCCATTATGGCGCGTAAAATGCTGAATACCAGTTTTTATATATCATTTGAAAAAGCCGCTTTTTCTGAACAAAACGTGATTTTTAGAAAATGTTTATCGTTTTCCTTCGATTTTAAAATTAAGAATAAAAATTGCTCGAAATGTCTTGAATGACATTTCGCACATGTACGGTATATGAGAGAACTGTCATTTATGGTATTTCGAGCAGTTTGTTATTCTTCATTCAAAAATCGAAGAACAACGATAAACATTTTTTAAAAATCAAGTTTTTCCCAGAAAATTGCACTCGTTCAACTGATATATATAAATCAGAAAACCGTGTAAAACATCAGGACACAATTTTGAACAGTTTACGTGTGCTGCATTTTTAGGTATCTACCTTATGAATGAAAGTTGCAAAATTGGATCGTCCGAGAAATACTTTATATAAATAAATGAGTGTTTTGGTGTATTTTGAAGTGCGAATTTCAAATTACTTGTTTTATTTATTGATACCTCAAAAAAGAAAACATTGAATGTGCACTGGAAAAAGTTGTCCTGATTTTTAACCCCGATCAAATGGTAACCCTAGTAATGACTGTATACAGTATACGTCAAACTTTCGATACTGTCTTCCGGTCTAGTAATTAGGGGATAAGGATAATATTGTTGCATCGAATTTTGCTTTTTTGCGACTAATATTTGCTGCGACTAAAATTGTTTTTTGACCGCAAAAATCACAGGAGGGTTGTGTGCAAAGCCACGACCGCAAGATGAAGTAGAATACTTTTACAAGAGAGATAACCCGGCTGCTTGCGTGTCAGTCATTTTTCCTAGTAAATAAATGGTGACCGCTCATTGGCAGTATTCTGTGCAAATGAAGTTGAAGTACTACTCAATTTCAGTTTGCACATATAAATACGACCTCACTGAACAGGAAAAGTACAAACTCTTTGCGGCGCAAACAAGTTTCAACAGTCAGAGTATATCGTCAGTTGAATTCAATACTGGCACAACTCAAAATTCAGAGTTTCGAAAAAAACGCATTTGAAAATTTGCGTCAAAAATTTCTTTTTTCATTTTCGTGAAAAATCCCACTATAAAACTTCCCATTTTTATTGAACTTGTTTGGGTATATCATGTGCATGTAATGAGCAAGTTATAAGAACTGTAACCTCATTTTTCGGTCTTTTTAGGGGTATTTTAGATTTGTGCAATAAAGGCACATCTACTTATATATCTGGAAATATTGTGAATTTTGAAACAAGTCTTTGTGAGATGAAACTTTATAGTACCGTCATCCGGGGTGAGATTGTGCCAAAAAATGATGCTTTTTTGATCTTAAGCTTCTAACGCACACATTTAAACAAAGAATTCGATCCAAAATACACCAATGCATCCTAGAATGTTTTGTTATCAACTACAACAAATATGGTTGAGTTACAATAAACTATAATTTTGCTAAAAATACATGAACTTCGCTCAATCTCACCCCTTCTATGGGGTGAGATTGTGCCAAAAACAAAAAGTTGAATTTAATACCTGTTAAATGAACAGTAGTGTGTTTACGAATAATCCACATGACTAACATGATAAAACAGTAAGTATAGGGACGACCATAAACAACGTGGACTATTAAGGGGCTTTAGGGGGTTGATCAGAAACTATGCACCATATGAATTATATAAAAATGTATGGCTAGATCAAATTGATGCATAGAGTAATTAGTTATGAGAACGTGGCTTATAGACAGCCTCTATACACATAGTGGCGTCTCCAGGTAGCCTAAAAAGGGGAAACGTTAGGACATGAAGTTTGAGAAGACTTTTCGTTTTAATTATTATGTGTCATTGACAACTGTATATTCCATTGGAGATCTTAATACCTCTGGAAACGTACCCACAACCCTCCTTCTTTTCTTAAAAGTCATCTGTTTATATAGAATTGGTGTACAAAATTTTGCTACATTCCATAAGTAATATCAATAATTGAAAATTTCTATATAACAATTGAGAACAGTAAGCTTCTCAAGCTTTTAGTCATTATTTCAAAGAATACCATAGCTAGACAACATACCTTATGCTGTGTGGACAAAAAACATACCCTATGTAAACAATGCAAGTGTTTTGATGTATACTGATATAATTTTGTCGTGAATGTGAATTCCACACACTGTGCCGTTCAATATAGCTTGGCACAATCTAACCCCAAAAGGGCTCGAAGAGTGTACAGTTTGGAAAACATTATTTTCTGAGCCGGCACAGGTTCAATGCATAATATTTCCTCAACACATTGGAGACGACATCCTAACGTACCAACTGAGCAGTAAGTTCTTGTGATTTTTTGATCGGGTTGGTTTTCCTGGGACATTTTTGGATAACGTTATTTGCGCATGTTTTTCACACTGTACTTTGAAACATTCTTTAAGCGAAATAGTTCACTGATATTATCTATATTCCATTTTAAGTTGTGAATAAATATGTCCTGTTTCATAAAGTATTGAATTTAAGGTATTAGGTTTTGTAAATCTCAAGTAATTTAACATACAAACATTTCCCGTTTTGGCTCAATCTCACCCCCGTGGCTCAATCTCACCCCGGCAGACGGTATTTGGCATCGTTTGCCATCAATAACTCAAAACTGCAAAAATTTGAGTTGTGCCAGTATTGAATTCAACTGGCGATATGTACATGTGATTTCAAATTAAGATAGTTAACTTTTGGTTAAAGCTCAGAGCAAGAAAATATTAAATCTTCAATTCATTTGTTTCGTTGTCCTAAAAAGGACAGTTAGTTGTTTAATTTAAAATCAGATATGACGCTGATTGCATCTCTGTGTTACGCCGATAGCCGATTAACCTACGGCCGGGCGAATCGGTTCGCGCCGCTTTTCGCGTTTAGCCTGGCAGAGGCTCAATGCGCACGGCCAACACAATAGAAAGGTGTTTTCACATTGTCTACGCTGCTATTGTCTGTTATTGCTGAGTGCTGATATCTGCTGCTACTGCTGTCAACGTTGTGGACGGTCCATCCAGCTCACCTTCCGACTAATGAATGTAGCTAGTTTTCTCAGAAACACTCTTTTATAGCCGAAGGGCGCTACGAAATAGGCCACGCCTTTCTGTTCAGTTTTACCATTTCCTAATGTTCTTTAAAGGAATTATTCCACAATTCGCATTTGATTTTAGTATCCAGCGAATAAACACCGACAGTGCTCTCACACACGCAACGGTTTTAACCCGTATCTTATTGCGGTTTGTAACATCAAGCGATTTCGTTTGCTCGCTGTTGCGTGTTGCATCATGTTGCAACTTGGCAGCTGGGAGACGACGAAATTCTGTTAATGCTGATTGATTGCATCGACTTCATATTAGCTCTGCATAGTCGAACTAACTGTCTTTGTGAATCCGGTCTAACAGGGCAGTTTGCTATTCAAAGTCGGTTATGCTGATCGCAGCCTTTGCGCTGCCCCTACAGTGGGGGGTTTACTAAATAAAGTAAAAATTAGACAACTACAACAGAATTTGATTGCATCCCGCACAGAATGCCTGCTTGTGTTGACGCCAGAAAATTATTAACCTTCAATTATTTGTTTATTTGCCTTGAAAAAGGCATTTTGCGGTTCAAAATGGGTTGCTGATCACAACCTTTGAGCTGCCCTAACAGTGGAGGAATTAAGATACGGACAACATGCACTGTGGAAGCTATTTCACATTCAGTAAATTAGACGGGTGCGACAAATTTAAATTGCTAGGATCCAACACAAAATCTTGCTTGCGTTGTCAAAAATTATTAACTTTCAATGACCTTGTTTATTTGCCTTGAAAAAGGCATTTTGATTTCCAAAATTGGATTTCCTGATGGCAATCTTCATGCTGCCCCAACACGGGGGGAATAATATCAGTCTGGCGACACACGCTGAGAAGAACCGCGCTGCTCCTGAGACGTATTGACCAACCACAGGGCTAGTGCTGCTGCTAAGGAAGGACGACTGCTGTTGTCGCTGTCTAGAACTATTATGAGCGGCTTCGGCTGAAACAGGCTCTTATATAGGCCAAATAGTATGTTTTCACTTGCAAGGTATATGATTCTGTCGACCGTGCTTGGAAAGCAATCATATAACGACCAATCAGAGGTCGAATTTTTCGTTTTGACAAGGCTTGACTATTTTCAATAGTACAATAGTGTGAATAATAAAATTGCAATTATCTTATATTGGAAAGAATCTTAGAAGATTTTCCAATCTATTGCTGCAAGAACGAAGGAAATCCATCGAATACTAACCGATTTATTAGCATTTGAAATTGGACATATTTTTCACTTTTTTCGGTTTTAGATTTTCATTTCACATCCCTATGTAGCCGAACTTCCTGAGAGAAGTATTCTACTTCAAAACAATGTTAACGATCCTATGATCCAAAATTGTAACTATTTCCGTTTGTTGAGAATATTTACATTCTAAGGGCATCTTCAGCGGTGGTCCAAATCGTTGTTTTGTTCTATTTTTTTGGAACAAACTCAAATTCACTGCTGCACCGGTGGTGTAAATTTTATTTTATACCAGATCTAAATTGAAAAAAATTGAAACTGGTATACGTTTTGGTCTATTTTTGTCACTTTTTGGAACAAGAAATAGATCGTTCTAAAACCCTTTGTACGCTGCCAATAAGTGGGTAAAATGTCATATTTTAATTGAATACCTCATTTTTAGCTTTTGCCTGAGTTGGGGATAAATGAAACAACGATTTTTCATGATTATTCAAAATTAATTTTTGTGGTTTCTCTGAAGAAGAAAATGAACATGTTTGTCGTTCTTGACATTAAGGAAATTGACTAGCAAAAGGGAGAATTCTGGAAGACCATGACCGTAGGTTCAACTATTTGGTTTGCAACCATCAGCCACCAGGAAGCCATATATGTTGGCTATTCGTTAATCGCCCTGGGACTAGAAGAGGTCGAAAAAAAAATACGGAAAACGAAACATAACGCCCACCAGCGATCATTTAGTTTTGTTCGAGTTACTCGAAACGAAATGCGCAATGTCACCCCAGGCTTGTTTCAATATCCTCAACACCGAACCCAAGTTTAAAGAACTGCAAGATTCTGAAAGATTGATGACATGAAAACGGAAAATGAACATCTACGCGATCAAGCATTTTTCGCTATCCTCCGAAGCTCTGTTTGTAGCAGAAATTTTTAGATCATACCAATCCATCCTGAAAAATGCCACTGACGCTCGGGTCAAACCTAGGGGTTAGACACTATTGATATATTGTGAAATATTCCCAATATTCAATATTAAAAAGTATTTACCGTTACATTTTCGGGCACCCCTCTATCTATATCATAGCCCATTGCTGTTACATCAAGCGTTACATTATCGTTGGAGGATGTCAATTGACAGATAAAAGATAAATATCAAAATATATCAACCAATATCGTGTAATATTAGCGAAATATTTTCATGAAAATAAAGGTGTCTAGCCCCTAGGGTCAAACCGTCAAATCTATAAAGTCTTGTGGATTTAAAGTGTCTTGCCAAAGTAATCGTTAAATGTGCGTGAAACTTATCGAATTTCCGTTTGTTAAATATTAAATGCTTATTATTATAACAAGTCTCATAAACTGATAGCATGGGGTATTAAATTGTTGACAGTGTGACATATGTCAGCGGTTTAAAACAACAAGATATACAACACCGGTGCGGAGAACGAAAAGTTGGTCTATATTAGCTAGCTTTAAATTTTAAATTTTAGTGCAACGTAAGAACTCGCGAATAAATATTAAACACTTATGGTGCTTACAATGTAAAAATTACCTTTTTTTACCGACCAGTTTCGGGTAAGCTGTTACCCATCTACGGGGCGATGTCCAACTAATTAGTAGGAGAGAGTTACAATTTCAGTTTGGTGAGGTGGAAGAGAGGCGATAGTATGGGAGCATCATCCTCGTTCATAAGCGGCTGTTCCGATGTCATGATATGCATCGACTCCCATGCATTAAGTTGCGACGATTTCCTAATATTTTTCAAAATTTTCGTGTTGTCCCAATCGACATTGTGTTGGAGGGAAATAGCATGACTTGCCACACTTGAGTCGTTGGCTCGTTTGTTGGCTACAGCTTTCTTATGCTCTTTTAAACGAACTTTGAACTTGCGCCGTGTTTGGCCAATGTACACAGCTGCACAATCCTGGCATTCAATTTTGTAGATTCCAGACTTCTCATTGGGCGGAATTTTATCTTTCGCGCTACACAAAAGATCACGTAGTCTGTTTTCACTTTTGTGAGTTACGTGGTAGCCGTGCCTTTTAAGGGTGTTTTTGATCCGGTTTGTAACTTTTGCGTAGAATGGCATGTTGATCCTCTCTAAATTTTCTTTACTGGTTGCAGAGTGGTGACTTCGCGTTTGTGTTGTTTCCGTTCGTGTGTGCGGATAATTTTTTCCACAAAATCTTCGTCATATCCGTTTAACTTAGCCACTTTTTAATTTTTTTCTTTCTCTATCGTGTACTCTTCTTTCTCCATCGGTACACTAACAAGGCGATGTGCCATGAAGTGAAAAGCCGTTTGTTTTTGGGCTCCACAATGGTTAGAGTCCGAAGTAATGTACCGGTCCGTGGATGTTGGTTTCCGGTAGATGCCAAATTTTAGCGAGTTGTCAGATTTCCTAGATATGATCAAATCTAGGAAGGGAAGTTTTTTATCCACTTCCTGTTCTACGGTGAATTTGATAGTCGGATGTCGAGTATTTAGCAGCTCTAGTGTTTGTTTTAAATGACGTTCTTCTACGATGGAAAAAATTATCCGCACACACGAGCGGAAACAACACAAACGCGAAGTCACCACTCTGCAACCAGAAAAGAAAATTTAGAGAGGATCAACATGCCATTCTACGCAAAAGTTACAAACCGGATCAAAAACACCCTTAAAAGGCACGGCTACCACGTAACTCACAAAAGTGAAAACAGACTACGTGATCTTTTGTGTAACGCGAAAGATAAAATTCCGCCTAATGAGAAGTCTGGAATCTACAAAATTGAATGCCAGGATTGTGCAGCTGTGTACATTGGCCAAACACGGCGCAAGTTCGAAGTTCGTTTAAAAGAGCATAAGAAAGCTGTAGCCAACAAACGAGCCAACGACTCAAGTGTGGCAAGTCATGCTATTTCCCTCCAACACAATGTCGATTGGGACAACGCGAAAATTTTGAAAAATATTAGGAAATCGTCGCAACTTAATGCATGGGAGTCGATGCATATCATGACATCGGAACAGCCGCTTATGAACGAGGATGATGCTCCCATACTATCGCCTCTCTTCCACCTCACCAAACTGAAATTGTAACTCTCTCCTACTAATTAGTTGGACATCGCCCCGTAGATGGGTAACAGCTTACCCGAAACCGGTCGGTAAAAAAAGGTAATTTTTACATTGTAAGCACCATAAGTGTTTAATATTTATTCGCGAGTTCTTACGTTGCACTAAAATTTAAAATTTAAAGCTAGCTAATATAGACCAACTTTTCGTTCTCCGCACCGGTGTTGTATATCTTGTTGTTTTAAACCGCTGACATATGTCACACTGTCAACAATTTAATACCCCATGCTATCAGTTTATGAGACTTGTTATAATAAAAAGCATTTAATATTTAACAAACGGAAATTCGATAAGTTTAACGCACATTTAACGATTACTTTGGCAAGACACTTTAAATCCACAAGACTTTATGGATTTGACGGTTTGACCCTAAGGGCTACACACCTTTATTTTCATGAAAATATTTCGCTAATATTACACGATATTGGTTGATATATTTTGATATTTATCTTTTATCTGTCAATTGACATCCTCCAACGATAATGTAACGCTTGATGTAACAGCAATGGGCTATGATATAGATAGAGGGGTGCCCGAAAATGTAACGGTAAATACTTTTTAATATTGAATATTGGGAATATTTCACAATATATCAATAGTGTCTAACCCCTAGGTTTGACCCGAGCGTCAGTGACATTTTTCAGGATGGATTGGTATGATCTAAAAATTTCTGCTGCAAACAGAGCTTCGGAGGATAGCGAAAAATGCTTGATCGCGTAGATGTTCATTTTCCGTTTTCATGTCATCAATCTTTCAGAATCTTGCAGTTCTTTAAACTTTGGTTCGGTGTTGAGGATATTGAAACAAGCCTGGGGTGACATTGCGCATTTCGTTTCGAGTAACTCGAACAAAACTAAATGATCGCTGGTGGGCGTTATGTTTCGTTTTCCGTATTTTTTTTTCGACCTCTTCTAGTCCCAGGGCGATTAACGAATAGCCAACATATATGGCTTCCTGGTGGCTGATGGTTGCAAACCAAATAGTTGAACCTACGGTTATGGTCTTCCAGAATTCTCCCTTTTGCTAGTCAATTTCCTTAATGTCAAGAACGACAAACATGTTCATTTTCTTCTTCAGGGAAACCACAAAAATTAATTTTGAATAATCATGAAAAATCGTTGTTTCATTTATCCCCAACTCAGGCAAAAGCTAAAAATGAGGTATTCAATTAAAATATGACATTTTACCCACTTATTGGCAGCGTACAAAGGGTTTTAGAACGATCTATTTCTTGTTCCAAAAAGTGACAAAAATAGACCAAAACGTATACCAGTTTCAATTTTTTTCAATTTAGATCTGGTATAAAACAAAATTTACACCACCGGTGCAGCAGTGAATTTGAGTTTGTTCCAAAAAAATAGAACAAAACAACGATTTGGACCACCGCTGAAGATGCCCTTAGAATGTAAATATTCTCAACAAACGGAAATAGTTACAATTTTGGATCATAGGATCGTTAACATTGTTTTTGCGGTCAAAAAACAATTTTAGTCGCAGCAAATATTAGTCGCAAAAAAGCAAAATTCGATGCAACAATATTATCCTTATCCCCTCATTACTAGACCGGAAGACAGTATCGAAAGTTTGACGTATACTGTATACAGTCATTACTAGGGTTACCATTTGATCGGGGTTAAAAATCAGGACAACTTTTTCCAGTGCACATTTAATGTTTTCTTTTTTGAGGTATCAATAAATAAAACAAGTAATTTGAAATTCGCACTTCAAAATACACCAAAACACTCATTTATTTATATAAAATATTTCTCGGACGATCCAATTTTGCAACTTTCATTCATAAGGCGTTAGTAGATACCTAAAAATGCAGCACACGTAAACTGTTCAAAATTATGTCCTGATGTTTTACACGGTTTTCTGATTTATATATATCAGTTGAACGAGTGCAATTTTCTGAGAAAAACTTGATTTTAAAAAAATGTTTATCGTTGTTCTTCGATTTTTGAATGAAGAATAACAAACTGCTCGAAATACCATAAATGACAGTTCTCTCATATACCGTACATGTGCGAAATGTCATTCAAGACATTTCGAGCAATTTTTATTCTTAATTTTAAAATCGAAGGAAAACGATAAACATTTTCTAAAAATCACGTTTTGTTCAGAAAAAGCAGCTTTTTCAAATGATATATAAAAACTGGTATTCAGCATTTTACGCGCCATAATGGCGGACGCGTAATGCAAAGTTTGTAAAAAATCATCCACCCTTTGACAACTCTACTCACTTCAATTTGAAGTCTTCACATATTTTATCATAAGTGAAATAACATTTGTGTTGCCAATCCCTCAGAAATCCCAAAACTGGCGTGAGCAGAGAGGCTTGCATATTACAAAAACGCATTATAGCGACCGACATTATGGTGCGTACAAAGCTAGATAGCTTTAGGACCCAAAAGTCAGATGTGTGACAATTGCAACGACTAGACAATTTTTCTTGATAAAATTCAACAAAAGAAAAAAATCGTTCGAAATGAGTCCGTTTCGTTCCGGAGTCAAAGTAAAAGTACTGAACAATCTTCAGCATTTCTGAACATCCGGCATCATTTAGAGAAATCAGGACAAATGCCAAAATATGAAAAATAAATCAGGATGCTCCAAACGGGTCTAAAAATCAGGACATGTCCTGCTTAATCAGGACGGATGGTATCCCTAGTCATTACTAACTGATTGGTGTACATTGGGATGGCAATGGAAATTGACTTTTCGTGTTCTATTTAGAAGCATGTTCGTCCTCAGTCAGCAAAATTTCGATTTTTTGGATAACGACGTTTTATACATTTCTAATAACCCGTTCACATGATGTAATATCGCCAATCTTGATTTCAAACCTCATACTCCAAATTTCCCGTAAAAACAACATGTATGGGTTCTAATTTCGAAATACGCGATATCCAAGATATTTTGCACAAAAAAAAACTATTACAAACTGTGCTTTTCGTCATAAGTTGAAGAAGTGAAATTTTGACCAAATACTCCCGAATTCCGATTGAGCTGAAATTTTGCATTGCATTGGATATTGAATTTACCATTTTGGATATTAGCCAACACTATTCCATATATGCTACCTCTGCAACTGCACTTTTTGATAATTGCCTTCCGTAGGGACGTTGTTAACTATCGTTGTGAGTGTTTACTGTCATGAAACACAGTTGTCCCGATTTAGGTAAAAATGGCATATGCATCAATGGTGTTGCATGGTGTTGCGTTCGCCATTTTTGTTTATTTGAGTTTGTGCTACGGATCTTTCGATTTCTTTATGAATCATACAGGTTTGGATTGCTCCTAAGCCTGTACAATCGTCGTTCGATAACTGCAACATGTTTACATTGCAGTTATCGAATGCCGTTCGATAACTTCAAGACTTGACAAATGCCAAAATTTAAAGGGGGGTTAGTCACAAGCATTGTTGTTTTCAATGATGTCGAAATGTAATTTTTTAATGCAATAGTGGCAAAAATAGCAGAAAACTAAAATAGGCAAGCTTTTCGATTAAGCAATTTGATATTCATATTTCCGCATCATAATTTATTTCGGTTTAGTAACTTCTTCACATAACCAATATATAGGCGAAAATAAAGTTCATTACTACAATAAACTATTTTACGAGACGTTTCTGAACTCAATTCAAAGCTAGCCAAACAATGCACAAGGGATATTATTATAAGAGAAAACTCTTATAATAATTACGGAAAGTGAACCACATAACATGGTGATTTTGCTTCATTGATTAATAGGGGAGATCTATAATCTCTCATCTAGAATGAAGAGACAACAAGTAAACGAAATCGAAAAAAAATCAAAAGAAAAAGAAATGTTTACAAAGATTCAACAAATTTCATTTTCGAATGCATTTAGAATCCCCCCGCGAGATCTGTCACTGGTGCTTATTACGGGAGTCACTTCACGGTGAAATCAGCGTGAAGTGAACAAAATCCTATTACGGGACTCACGTAAGTGAGAAAAACGTCGCAAAGTGACATCTGCCGCGGAATCTGGGTTATTATGAGTGTCATATTAGTGAAGTGAGAACGGAAAAAGCGATATATATATATATATATATATATATATATATATATATATATATATATATATATATATATATATATATATATATATATATATATATATATATATATATATATATATATATATATATATATATATATATATATATATATATATATATATATATATATATATACATATATATATATATATATATATAAATATTACATTTTCGGGCACCCCTCTATCTATATCATAGCCCATTGCTGTTACATCAAGCGTTACATTATCGTTGGAGGATGTCAATTGACAGATAAAAGATAAATATCAAAATATATCAACCAATATCGTGTAATATTAGCGAAATATTTTCATGAAAATAAAGGTGTCTAGCCCCTAGGGTCAAACCGTCAAATCTATAAAGTCTTGTGGATTTAAAGTGTCTTGCCAAAGTAATCGTTAAATGTGCGTGAAACTTATCGAATTTCCGTTTGTTAAATATTAAATGCTTATTATTATAACAAGTCTCATAAACTAATAGCATGGGGTATTAAATTGTTGACAGTGTGACATATGTCAGCGGTTTAAAACAACAAGATATACAACACCGGTGCGGAGAACGAAAAGTTGGTCTATATTAGCTAGCTTTAAATTTTAAATTTTAGTGCAACGTAAGAACTCGCGAATAAATATTAAACACTTATGGTGCTTACAATGTAAAAATTACCTTTTTTTACCGACCGGTTTCGGGTAAGCTGTTACCCATCTACGGGGCGATGTCCAACTAATTAGTAGGAGAGAGTTACAATTTCAGTTTGGTGAGGTGGAAGAGAGGCGATAGTATGGGAGCATCATCCTCGTTCATAAGCGGCTGTTCCGATGTCATGATATGCATCGACTCCCATGCATTAAGTTGCGACGATTTCCTAATATTTTTCAAAATTTTCGCGTTGTCCCAATCGACATTGTGTTGGAGGGAAATAGCATGACTTGCCACACTTGAGTCGTTGGCTCGTTTGTTGGCTACAGCTTTCTTATGCTCTTTTAAACGAACTTTGAACTTGCGCCGTGTTTGGCCAATGTACACAGCTGCACAATCCTGGCATTCAATTTTGTAGATTCCAGACTTCTCATTAGGCGGAATTTTATCTTTCGCGTTACACAAAAGATCACGTAGTCTGTTTTCACTTTTGTGAGTTACGTGGTAGCCGTGCCTTTTAAGGGTGTTTTTGATCCGGTTTGTAACTTTTGCGTAGAATGGCATGTTGATCCTCTCTAAATTTTCTTTTCTGGTTGCAGAGTGGTGACTTCGCGTTTGTGTTGTTTCCGCTCGTTTTATCTGTCAATTGACATCCTCCAACGATAATGTAACGCTTGATGTAACAGCAATGGGCTATGATATAGATAGAGGGGTGCCCGAAAATGTAACGGTAAATACTTTTTAATATTGAATATTGGGAATATTTCACAATATATCAATAGTGTCTAACCCCTAGGTTTGACCCGAGCGTCAGTGACATTTTTCAGGATGGATTGGTATGATCTAAAAATTTCTGCTGCAAACAGAGCTTCGGAGGATAGCGAAAAATGCTTGATCGCGTAGATGTTCATTTTCCGTTTTCATGTCATCAATCTTTCAGAATCTTGCAGTTCTTTAAACTTGGGTTCGGTGTTGAGGATATTGAAACAAGCCTGGGGTGACATTGCGCATTTCGTTTCTAGTAACTCGAACAAAACTAAATGATCGCTGGTGGGCGTTATGTTTCGTTTTCCGTATTTTTTTTTCGACCTCTTCTAGTCCCAGGGCGATTAACGAATAGCCAACATATATGGCTTCCTGGTGGCTGATGGTTGCAAACCAAATAGTTGAACCTACGGTTATGGTCTTCCAGAATTCTCCCTTTTGCTAGTCAATTTCCTTAATGTCAAGAACGACAAACATGTTCATTTTCTTCTTCAGGGAAACCACAAAAATTAATTTTGAATAATCATGAAAAATCGTTGTTTCATTTATCCCCAACTCAGGCAAAAGCTAAAAATGAGGTATTCAATTAAAATATGACATTTTACCCACTTATTGGCAGCGTACAAAGGGTTTTAGAACGATCTATTTCTTGTTCCAAAAAGTGACAAAAATAGACCAAAACGTATACCAGTTTCAATTTTTTTCAATTTAGATCTGGTATAAAACAAAATTTCACCACCGGTGCAGCAGTGAATTTGAGTTTGTTCCAAAAAAATAGAACAAAACAACGATTTGGACCACCGCTGAAGATGCCCTTAGAATGTAAATATTCTCAACAAACGGAAATAGTTACAATTTTGGATCATAGGATCGTTAACATTGTTTTTGCGGTCAAAAAACAATTTTAGTCGCAGCAAATATTAGTCGCAAAAAAGCAAAATTCGATGCAACAATATTATCCTTATCCCCTAATTACTAGACCGGAAGACAGTATCGAAAGTTTGACGTATACTGTATACAGTCATTACTAGGGTTACCATTTGATCGGGGTTAAAAATCAGGACAACTTTTTCCAGTGCACATTTAATGTTTTCTTTTTTGAGGTATCAATAAATAAAACAAGTAATTTGAAATTCGCACTTCAAAATACACCAAAACACTCATTTATTTATATAAAATATTTCTCGGACGATCCAATTTTGCAACTTTCATTCATAAGGCGTTAGTAGATACCTAAAAATGCAGCACACGTAAACTGTTCAAAATTATGTCCTGATGTTTTACACGGTTTTCTGATTTATATATATCAGTTGAACGAGTGCAATTTTCTGAGAAAAACTTGATTTTAAAAAAATGTTTATCGTTGTTCTTCGATTTTTGAATGAAGAATAACAAACTGCTCGAAATACCATAAATGACAGTTCTCTCATATACCGTACATGTGCGAAATGTCATTCAAGACATTTCGAGCAATTTTTATTCTTAATTTTAAAATCGAAGGAAAACGATAAACATTTTCTAAAAATCACGTTTTGTTCAGAAAAAGCGGCTTTTTCAAATGATATATAAAAACTGGTATTCAGCATTTTACGCGCCATAATGGCGGACGCGTAATGCAAAGTTTGTAAAAAATCATCCACCCTTTTGACAACTCTACTCACTTCAATTTGAAGTCTTCACATATTTTATCATAAGTGAAATAACATTTGTGTTGCCAATCCCTCAGAAATCCCAAAACTGGCGTGAGCAGAGAGGCTTGCATATTACAAAAACGCATTATAGCGACCGACATTATGGTGCGTACAAAGCTAGATAGCTTTAGGACCCAAAAGTCAGATGTGTGACGATTGCAACGACTAGACAATTTTTCTTGATAAAATTCAACAAAAGAAAAAAATCGTTCGAAATGAGTCCGTTTCGTTCCGGAGTCAAAGTAAAAGTACTGAACAATCTTCAGCATTTCTGAACATCCGGCATCATTTAGAGAAATCAGGACAAATGCCAAAATATGAAAAATAAATCAGGATGCTCCAAACGGGTCTCAAAATCAGGACATGTCCTGCTTAATCAGGACGGATGGTATCCCTAGTCATTACTAACTGATTGGTGTACATTGGGATGGCAATGGAAATTGACTTTTCGTGTTCTATTTAGAAGCATGTTCGTCCTCAGTCAGCAAAGTTTCGATTTTTTGGATAACGACGTTTTATACATTTCTAATAACCCGTTCACATGATGTAATATCGCCAATCTTGATTTCAAACCTCATACTCCAAATTTCCCGTAAAAACAACATGTATGGGTTCTAATTTCAAGATACGCGATATCCAAGATATTTTGCACAAAAAAAAACTATTACAAACTGTGCTTTTCGTCATAAGTTGAAGAAGTGAAATTTTGACCGAATACTCCCGAATTCCGATTGAGCTGAAATTTTGCATTGCATTGGATATTGAATTTACCATTTTGGATATTAGCCAACACTATTCCATATATGCTACCTCTGCAACTGCACTTTTTGATAATTGCCTTCCGTAGGGACGTTGTTAACTATCGTTGTGAGTGTTTACTATCATGAAACACAGTTGTCCCGATTTAGGTAAAAATGGCATATGCATCAATGGTGTTGCATGGTGTTGCGTTCGCCATTTTTGTTTATTTGAGTTTGTGCTACGGATCTTTCGATTTCTTTATGAATCATACAGGTTTGGATTGCTCCTAAGCCTGTACAATCGTCGTTCGATAACTGCAACATGTTTACATTGCAGTTATCGAATGCCGTTCGATAACTTCAAGACTTGACAAATGCCAAAATTTAAAGGGGGGTTAGTCACAAGCATTGTTGTTTTCAATGATGTCGAAATGTAATTTTTTAATGCAATAGTGGCAAAAATAGCAGAAAACTAAAATAGGCAAGCTTTTCGATTAAGCAATTTGATATTCATATTTCCGCATCATAATTTATTTCGGTTTAGTAACTTCTTCACATAACCAATATATAGGCGAAAATAAAGTTCATTACTACAATAAACTATTTTACGAGACGTTTCTGAACTCAATTCAAAGCTAGCCAAACAATGCACAAGGGATATTATTATAAGAGAAAACTCTTATAATAATTACGGAAAGTGAACCACATAACATGGTGATTTTGCTTCATTGATTAATAGGGGAGATCTATAATCTCTCATCTAGAATGAAGAGACAACAAGTAAACGAAATCGAAAAAAAATCAAAAGAAAAAGAAATGTTTACAAAGATTCAACAAATTTCATTTTCGAATGCATTTAGAATCCCCCCGCGAGATCTGTCACTGGTGCTTATTACGGGAGTCACTTCACGGTGAAATCAGCGTGAAGTGAACAAAATCCTATTACGGGACTCACGTAAGTGAGAAAAACGTCGCAAAGTGACATCTGCCGCGGAATCTGGGTTATTATGAGTGTCATATTAGTGAAGTGAGAACGGAAAAAGCGATATATATATATATATATATATATATATATATATATATATATATATATATATATATATATATATATATATATATATATATATATATATATATATATATATATATATATATATATATATATATATTTATATATATACATATATATATATATAAATATATATATATATATATATATATATATATAAATATATATATATATATATATATATATATATATATATATATATATATATATATATATATATATATATATATATATATATATATATATATATATATATATATATATATATATATATATATATATATATATATATATATATATATATATATATATATATATATATATATATATATATATATATATATATATATATATAAATATATATATATATATATATATATATATATATATATATATATATATATATATATATATAAATTATGCCGTGATTTATCGCGGGAACTAAAAAAAACTTTATTACTACGATTAACACTTTAATGTCCGATCACTACTGAATTACACACAAGACTGAATTGAAAATTAAATCTAGAAAGCTTAAATAAACTAAATCCGCTGACTCGTCGTTCCTCCGGTGGTTCGATTCTGATGCAGCCTTTGTCCGCGTGGTTCGATCGAATCCTGCAGTCGTCATCGATTGTCAATTTATGGTTTCGTTGCTAGTTTGGTTCCTCCGCTTGTTGCTACGGGCCTCAGCTGGGTTTTTGCTGACGTCTCGGCTCCGGTTGCGCCTAGGCCGGTCGGTCGTGGTGTAACGTCTCCCCCCTTAGATTGTCGTCCGTCCTCGGACGATTTTTCGAAAAGGACGAGCCTCGGTAAGGTTGCGGGTTCTCCTTTTCCAATGGTTCCTTTAGGTTCCGTGGTGGTTTCAGCATGCTTATGGATTTTCAGGATGGTATCTTCCTTAGATTTGGTTCTTCTGTTGATGATATAAATTGCAAAAGAGCAGAAAAAGGTTAGTGTGAGGAGAATTCCTCCTCCGATGGTTGTTGTCCTCTTCGAGCGATGCAGGTCCAACTTTATCTCTTGAAGACTGTTTAAGTGTTCCAGTTTGATGTGGGTGATCTCATTCCGCTCTTCCGAGTAGTTGAGTTGAATGAATTTCCTTCCATAGATTGGTATGAGGTATTCTTCGTGGTCTGTTAGATGCTTTTGACCATTAAATGTGAGATTCATCACCTTAATCGTACAATTGTCTGTTTCGACAATAGTCGGGGTGTTGACTAATCTCGAGTTATTACATGAGTCGGAAATCAATACTTGTTGATTCGTATCCAATAGTATGATTCCTTTTTTGATTTCTTGTATTCTGATATGTTGCCTGACGGGTTTTAGGACACATTTTGGTGTCAAATGATTCAAAAGGTTGTTGATACAGTCGTCTTCGATAAGAGTTGTTGCTTCGCAGATGTCACAAATGTGCTCTTGTTTATAGATAATGTCTCTGTGCTTTGCCACCAGCTTGATGTCTGTACTGATTCGTGTGTTGTTTAAGTTGAGCGTCTGGATGTTGATCAGGTCGAACTCGTTGTCTTCTAGGATGGGTATTTTCGCCAAAATTAGGATTTCGTCGCCTTTTACAATTACGCTTCCTGAGCTGTATTGGAATATTTGATCTAAGTAATCCAGATTCAATTTTTGTGCTTTAAGTCTGTTATAAATGTACAATTTATCATCTAATGAAAATAAGTTTCTATTCAAAATGTTTAGCTTTGCAAATTCGATTTGTTCTTCTATGCTAGTGAGAATTTGAATTAACATGTCAAGGTTCATAATAAGATTAATGTATTCCAAGTCCGTATTGGTCGTAAGTGAGTTATTATTTTGGTCTACAATTTGTTTGTTTATTTTCTTGAGAATATCTGTAATATTATTCAGTTTATTCTGAATTCTTTCGTTTATAATTATTTGCCTTGATAAAGATTGAGAGAGTAAGTTTCCCTGCTTTTCTAACGTTTCTAAATTATGATTTATAATTTCCATATCATCGTTATCTGGATTGCCTGCAATAAGTTTAATTACTGATCCTAAAGCGTTAACTAATGCTCTTCTATTTCTGCGGGGATATAAACTCAACAATTTTCCTCTTGCGTATTGGATTTTGTAATCAAGGGTCCTTCTGAGATGATCTATTATTTTCAGGTTTTCTGTCGTTTTTTCTATGTAGTCAATGTTGTTTGCAATGGATTTAATATTGATTTTGTGTATAACTCTCTCAAACCCTATTCTTATCCTAACTTGTTTTAGTTTTATGGCAATTATGCCATTATTATATGATATTTCTTTAAATTTTGTGCCGTGTATTAGGATGATGTAAGTTAATCTGTAACGAGAGTTAAGTTATTGATTTAAACGATTATTTTTTTATTCTGTTTTTGTGTATTTTTACGTCATTGATGTCTTTAAATGTAAGATCGTTATTCTCTTTTATGGTAGTTATTTTGTAAGGGTTTACGTCTTTAGTTATTCGTTGGGAAATTTTAATGTATTTAGCATCGCCTGGGTTGTATTGTTCAGGTTGTTCGTTATCTTTATTTTGTTGTTCATATTTAGCTTTCCTTTTATCCAGTTCGATTTTAGCCGCTGATTGCAAGCTTTTAAATTTTTCCGAAATTTCTTCCATGTTTGTCGAGCCCGAATGATTGAATACCAAATTACGCGGTAAATTTTTTATAGCGGTGTGAAAACTGTTGTTATAAATATCGACGGCGATATTAATTTGATCTCTTGTAGACAAATCGTTGAATTTAATTTTGTTTGTTCGATAAATTTCGATTAGGGTAGAATGAAACCGTTCTACAATACCGTTTGAATTTGAACTACTCGCGAAATGTAACTCGACTCCTAGGTCGTTAAGGAATCCGATGAAATCAATAGACCTGAAAGAAGGTTCCTGGTCACTCACAATAGTCTTCGGTCTGCCAAATTGTCTAATGTGTTCTGTAATAGCATTTTTTACGTCCACTATTGTTCTAGTTTCCAAAGGTATGGCATTTGCAAATTTGTAAAACGAATCGACTATGGTGAGCCACTTTTGACCTTTTAAAAAGAATATGTCAATGTGGACTCGATCGAAAGGGTTATTGCCGAAAATGCTTTTTCTTATCAAATTCGGTGGCTTCCTGTCATATTTGGCTTTTTTGCAGATATCACAGGAATCTATCAAAATTTTAATCTTTCGATCAAGTTGTGGGAAGAAATATTTTTGCATTATCTGGTTCTTATTTTCTTTGATTCCTCTGTGGCCACGATTATGAGTTTCCCTCACAATTTCATCCTGTTGTTCATCTAGGCGTATGTCCTCTAGAAGGGTTTCTGAAATAAAAACTTTGTAGGGGCTATTAGTTGAAAAATGTTTCCGGTAAGTTTCTTGAACTAATTGAACTAAAGAGATTGGAATTTTGAGGCAACTTGAACCTCTGGGGTTAAGAGTCCGCTTTAATATTTCTACTATTTCTTCTTCCGTATAACTTTGTTTGACTATTATGTGCCTGTGAAACTTGGGAAAGATCTGTTCATATGCCGTAATCTCTATTTTTCCGATTTTAAAAATAATTTGGGTCCTGAATGTGTTGATTGGTCTCTCAGTGCACGGAATAAAGTAATCATCGCTTGTATCCGCTGAGTGTACTGTCATGTCGTCACTTTCATCATCTGAAAGTTCCTCTTCTCGTTCGGAGGGTTCCACGTTTAAAGACATCGATGATTGTGAATGTGCGTTTAATTGATTATGTTTTTTTAGGTTTATCCGAGACAACGCGTCTGCGACGACGTTTTGTTTCCCTGGTTTATAGATTAATTCGTAGTCAAATTCTTCTAAAGCCAGTTTACTCTTATGATTCGGTGATTTGCATTAGTCATAGAGAAGGTAAGTGGTTGGTGATCTGTAAACATTTTGAATTTCCGTCCGTATAGATACGGTCTGAAATGTTTGACCGCCCAAACGATTGCCAAAAATTCCTTTTCCGTTGTTGAGTATCGTTCCTCTGTTTTACTTAAAGTTCGCGATGCGTATGCTATGGGTCTGTCATTGCCTGCGGGCCCTTGCGACAGTACTGCCCCTATTGCATAATCGCTTGCATCGGTAGTAAGAATAAATTCCTTGCTGAAATCGGGGTAAATTAACACAGGATCTAGCGTTAGAATTTGTTTACACTTTTCGAAGCATGCGTTTATTTCGGGTGTTATCTCAAACTCCGCGTCTTTTCTAAGAAGTGCTGTCAACGGTTTCACTATTTTAGCGAAGTCTTTTATAAATCTCCTATAGTAGCCTAGTGTTCCTAAGAATTGACGAACTTCTTTTTCTGTTTTAGGGATTGGCCATTTTTTTATGATTTCTATTTTGTCACTGTTTGGTCTTACTCCATCTTCAGAGACAGTATGACCTAGAAACTGCGTTTCTTTTTTTAAAAAATTCGCACTTGTCTAGCTGAATTTTTAGTCTAGCTTCTTTGAGTCTTTGTAGAACTTGGTCTAAATTTTTCTTGTGTTCCTGAAGTGAACTGGAAAATATGATTATATCGTCCATATAGACGAAACAACATACTCCAATTAAATCCCTTAGTATACAGTCCATTACCCTTTGAAAAGTTGCCGGGGCGTTTTTCAACCCAAATGGCATGCGAGTAAACTCGTACTTTCCTCCGTTCACAGAAAATGCTGTTTTCTCTGTGTCTTCTTCTGCCAGCTGGATCTGGTGGAAGCCAGAAACTAAATCAATAGTTGAGAAATATGTAGCCCTTCCCAGTTTATCCAAGATGTCGGTAATCTCGGGTATGGGGTACTTGTCGTTGATAGTTTTTTCATTTAGCTTTCTGTAGTCGATCACTAAACGAAATTTCTTGTGACCAGATGCATCTGCCTTTTTCGGGACTATCCATACGGGTGAGGTGTATGGTGAGATTGATTCTCTTATAATTCCATCGTTTAGCATCTTTTCAACTTGCTTTTGTACTTCGCTTTCATAAACGTAGGGATATTTATATGATTTCGTATGGACTGGGATACTATCTACCGTTCGAATTTTATGTCTTATTTTGTGTGTGAATGACAGTTTGTCGGACTCCACGTATAAAACATCTCTGTACTGATCGATCACCGTTTCGAGGGCTTGTTTTTCTTCCCTATTCATGTGGTCGTCACGAAAGGTATAGTTTGTCATGTTTATTTGCTTTGGCAATTCGGTTAAATCGAACGGATCCTCATCCATTTCGATTTCACTCGAATTTATTTCTTGTGAAGATTTTGAGAAATTTTGAATCGCTACAAAAGCTTTATTATTGCTGCTTCTGTAGATACCACGTAAAATAGTGAATGAATTGTATTTCTTTTCATTCGCTATTATGAAATCACCGTTCTTTTTGGTTTTCAGTGCGATGTACTGAAATTCTTGTTCATTTATGTTAATTGCTTGCTCTTCAGGGAATTTTTTTTGCATTTTTATTGTTTTTCGTCCGATTTTCAAGGAATTATTACGAATGTCGATTTGAGCATTTAAGTCTCTTAATGACTCGTAACCTATTAATCCATCGAAAAACTTGTGGAATTTAAAAATATAAAATTTCAATTTCTTCTTGATCTGAAATGGATCAAAAGAAGCTGATTTGTTTATTTTATGTGTTCCACTTATATTCGTTACCCTGATTCCATTCTCAGTTCTGCAATTTTCAATGTTTACGTGCTCGGGTGAAATATAATTTTTGTTCGCTCCCGTGTCGATCAAAAATTTCATCTCACCTTTCGAGGTTTGAATTATTATATAAGGTACAAAATTGTTATCTCTTTTTATATTTTTCGATGTGGCTCTTCTACCACGTGAAAATTTAACTCCTCGCCGACGAAGTAATCATCGTCTTCCGAGTTCAGAGCTGATTCCTCCAGCTGATTAGAGGTGTCGTACTCATCCTCGTGGTTTTTGCTGAATTCGCTTTCTTGTTTTGGTTTGGTTTCGTGGTTGTTCACCTCCGTACGGGACTTTGCGGTTTTCATTGAAACGTCGTCGTCCACCGGTGGACCTCTAGGGGTTTTAAATTTCCCTGATCCGTTCGGTTTCGCGTTGAACGTGTTACCGTGCTTGTTGTTGCTGTTGTTGTTCGTGTAGTTGGGTTTTGTATTCGTCTGATTACCGTTGTTGGAATTTGAAAACGGTTTTGAATTGAATGAATTTTTAGAGGTTGAACTGGAATGTTTGTTAAATTTTTGCCTGTACGCGGCATTCGCGTATTGTGTTGTTATAGCGTAGGCTTCTTCCAATGTTTTTGGTCGATAGCTCCTCACATGCATAGACAATTCGTCTGTGAGGCCATCTATGAATCTAGTAAGCGTCATAAAGCTTACTAAATTGTTTATTGCCTTAGTTGCATTCTGATAATCTTCCATCGTCGCCGCTGTCGATTTGATAGCGGTGTCGATGGTTTTGATTTTATTATAATACTCAGGAATTGTCTTTTTCCCTTGTGTTATGTAAAATAATGATTGGATGTGTGACGTAAGGTCACGTCTATCCCCGTAGGAATTCAAAATCACCTCTTTAATTTCTAGCCAGCTGTTCGGGTTGCCAGCAGCGATCAAAATCTCTTTGGCTTCGCCCGTAATTTTGTTTTTCACTGCCCTGACTAATTGGCTATACACTGGTTCATCTCGGTATCTTCTAAAAAGTTCGAGAGTATTTTCCGCGTCTTCCAGCCATGCATGGGTCTCTTTTTTATTTCCACTAAATGTTGTTAGATTTTTGATTGGGTCTGGAGTCCTGAATTGCATAAAAGGATCATCCGCCTTCTCTTTTAAATTTCTGAGTTGTCCAATCAACTCATTTTGGTTCTGGGTTAAACTTCCTATGTGCTGAAGTAAACCCTCACTTGTGATTGCCGGTTGTGGGGCTGGTTGAGGAGCTGGTTGTGGCTCTTCTTCATAAAGTTCTGGGGCTGCGAGATCTGGTGAGATCATTAAGTCGCGCTCGGCCATTATAATAAATTAACTTCGTTTGCTTTGTATTGCGTATAGATTTGTTGTCAGTATTCACTTACACTGCACTTTCACGGTTAGTTGTTAGTTTTGTTTTTTCACTTTGTGATATTTCAGGTGTCCGCTTACCGCTGGTGGGGGCTCGCACCTCTGAATTAGTATGGTTTTGTTTGTGTTAATCTTAGAAAAATGATTGTGGTTACTTACAGGAAGATTACTGCTTTCATCTCCTGGAGTCTTGGTGTGAAGTGACGGATGGATGGGGTAGGTTTCCAAATGGCGGGATCGGTCCTCTGATATCCGCAAGTCCTTGATGTTCACTCAGGGGTTGTTCTTGCTGGGTGTATCAGTTGTCTGCCATAGACGTGGGCTGTTCCTCTTTGTAGAACTCGGTGACTGTGATACTAGATATTCACTCTGTTAACACTGTTCACTTTGTCTAACCACTTGGCCTTGCGACTGCGCCAATTATGCCGTGATTTATCGCGGGAACTAAAAAAAACTTTATTACTACGATTAACACTTTAATGTCCGATCACTACTGAATTACACACAAGACTGAATTGAAAATTAAATCTAGAAAGCTTAAATAAACTAAATCCGCTGACTCGTCGTTCCTCCGGTGGTTCGATTCTGATGCAGCCTTTGTCCGCGTGGTTCGATCGAATCCTGCAGTCGTCATCGATTGTCAATTTATGGTTTCGTTGCTGGTTTGGTTCCTCCGCTTGTTGCTACGGGCCTCAGCTGGGTTTTTGCTGACGTCTCGGCTCCGGTTGCGCCTAGGCCGGTCGGTCGTGGTGTAACGTATATATATATATATATATATATATATATATATATATATATATATATATATATATATATATATATATATATATATATATATATATATATATATATATATATATATATATATATATATATATATATATATATATATATATATATATATATATATATATATATATATATATATATATATATATATATATATATATATATATATATATATATTTATTTATATATATATATATATATATATATATATATATATATATATATATTATATATATACTATATATATATATATCTATATATATATATATATATATATATATATATATTTTTTTTTTTTTTTTTTTTTTAAATTTTATGCCTAAAGTGAAAAAAACCTTTTTACCAACAGTCGTCTGCATTCGTTTCGTTCTGATAGATATTTTCACACTAATAATCAGCTTTTACGAAACCTTTAAGGTTCTCAGAGTTCATTTTTATTTCATGTTATTTGTTCACCGAACGTTACATCATTTTGAAAATTAACATTAAAAGCATTTAATTATATTTCGAATGGCATCACTGCGTAGCGTAACACGCTATCCAGAAAAAAGAACAACAGGGCTATGGATGTTCGAGAAGAAGAAAAGTAAGAAGCCAGTTGTCGCTCATTAGTATGGTATAATGATTGCCGCGTTGGCAGATGTAAAAACCTAAGGGGAGATAACTGGGTATAGATTTGCATCCACTTTGGGAACCACTCGCTGATTGGTTGAAATTGAAAACCCCGCGTGCGTTAAAATTTATCATCAGGCTTGCTGGCAGTGTTGCTGAACAGCATGTTTCGTTGTTTTGATTTATGTTTTTTTATGATGTCTCTTGTTATAATCTAAAATATTTTCAAGTGAACATTCAAAATAAAGTACAAAGCGTACAAATACGGGTGTAGTAAAAGATCCGACTTGGATTATCACTTATATCGATTACCAAAAGATCTAAAAGTGCGCAAGGAGATAATACGGTTTTGCGTGAAGCAAAAGAACAGCATACCGCTGCTCAATGTCGGAAGTAAAGGGTGTAGTGTAAGCTTATTTCTACTTTTGAATTCGTTCTGAATTAAGTTTGGAACATACCTGTTAAGGCATATTGCTTTTGCAGAGAATACAATTCAGATGGGCCAATGAATGAATCATAATCTTTGATGGTTGACAAGTTTGATTTTAAGGATATTGAAGATGCAGATTCTCCGGTAACCCTCAGACCGTAAAACTATCGCCTGCAGGAGGAATTGTACATAATGCTGATAAAAAGCATTAAAAACATTCAAGTATTTTCCGAGTGAATGGCATCACTTACGAAAAATACAACAGGGATCATCCAGGTGAGTGAGTAAGAAGAGTAAGAAGCCAAGTGTCTCCCCTTAGGTAAAAACACTACTCGTGTCCAAATAATATGACACATTCTACCGTGACTTTACGACGTTTTGTTTATTCTGGTGGCAGCATTTTAATTCTAACTTGAATTTCTTTCAAGAAACTCTTCGATATTATTACAGATTCGGAAAGTACACAGAATTTCCTATAAGAATGCCGATAAGATATTTGTTTACTTTGTTTATATCACTTTGGGAATTAAAAATGTTGCGTGACTGGGGTACTATTTGATCGGGGTTAAAAATCAGGACAACTTTTTCCAGTACACATTTAATGTTTTCTTTTTTTGAGGTATCAATAAATAAAACAAGTAATTTGAAATTTGCACTTCAAAATACACTAAAACACTTATTTATTTATTTAAAGTATTTCTCGGACGATCCAATTTTGCAACTTTGATTCAAAAGGCAGCACACGTAAACTGTTCAAAAATTATGTCCTGATGTTTTACACGGTTTTCTGATTTTTATATATCAGTTGAACGAGTGCTATTTTCTGAGAAAAACTTGATTTTAAAAAAATGTTTATCGTTGTTCTTCGATTTTTGAATGAAGAATAACAAACTGCTCGAAATACCATAAATGACAGTTCTCTCATATACCGTACATGTGCGAAATGTCATTCAAGACATTTCCAGTAATTTTTTCTTAATTTTAAAATCGAAAGAAAACGATAAACATTTTCTAAAAATCACGTTTTGTTCAGAAAAAGCGGCTTTTTCAAATGATATATAAAAACTGGTATTCAGCATTTTACGCGCCATAATTGCGGACGCGTAATGCAAAGTTTGTAAAAAAAAACACCCACCCTTTTGACAACTCTACTCACTTCAATTTGAAGTCTTCACATATTTTATCAAAAGAGAAATAAATCTGGCAACATTTGTGTTGCCAATTCCTCAGAAATCCCAAAACTGACGTAGCAGAGAGGTTCGCATATTACAAAAAACGCATTATAGCGACCGCCATTATGGTGCGTACAAAGCTAGATAGCTTTAGGACCAAAAAGTCAGATGTGTGACGATTGCAACGACTAGACAATTTCTCTTGACAAAATTCAACAAAAGAAAAAAATCGTTCGAAATGAGTCCGTTTCGTTCTGGAGTCAAAGTAAAAGTACTGAACAATCTTCAGAATTTCTGAACATCCGGCATCATTAAAAAAAATCAGGACAAATGCCAAAATATGAAAAATAAATCAGGACGCTCCAAACGGGTCTCAAAATCAGGACATGTCCTGCTTAATCAGGACGGATGGTATCTCTAGCCCTAGTCTTGTGGAGAAAAATTATCATTTGAGTTTTAGAAGCATTGAGAAAGATTTTCCACTTTTTCAAGAAAGAAGAAAAAATTATCTAAACTTTTCTGCAATCGACTGCATATGACAAGAAGACTTTTTCCTTTTAGGGAAATGCTTATGTCATCGCAAAACAATGACTTTGTGCATCCTGGAGGCAAATCAGGAAGAGCTGAATTGAATATGTTGTACAGGACTGGACCAAGACTGAACCTTGAGGCATACCTGCTCTGACAGGAAATCTATCAGATTTTGAATTCTGCTAGTCAACCTGCAGAGTTCGATCAGTAAGATAATTTTTCAAAATTTTGATTAGGAAAATTGGAAAATTAAAAGTTTGCAATTTCGCCCTCAAACCTTTATGCCAAACACTGTCGAATGCTTTTTCTATGTCTAAAAGAGCAGCTCCAGTGGAATAACCTTCAGATTTGTTAGCTCGTATCATATTAGTAACTCTGAGCAATTGATGAGTAGTGGAATGCCCTTGGCGAAATCCAAACTGTTCATTTGCAAAAATTGAATTTTCGTTGATGTGTGATATCATTCTGTTAATAATAATTCTGAAACAGTTTACTTATTGAAGAAAGCAAACTGATTGGTCGATAACTTGAAACTTCAGTTGGATTCTTATCCGGTTTTAAAATTGGAGTAATTTTTGCATTTTTCCATAATTTGGAAAAATATGAAATTTTGAAGCAGCAATTGAAAATTTTTACAAGAAATTCCATTGTGCTCTCAGGGAGATGTTTGATTAATATGTTAAAGATTCCATCGTCATCAGGTGCTTTCATATTTTTGAAATTTTCAATAATTGATTTAATCTCATTCAAGTTTGTTTCAATTATTTCTGTAGGTAAAAAATTCTGGGAAGAAATTAAGTCAAATTGACGTGTGACTTCATTTTCAATTGGACTCACACAATTCAAATTTGAATTATGAACACTCTCAAATTGCTAAGCAAGTCTTTCAGCCTTTTGTTCATTGGATACAAGAAAACGTTCACCAACTTTTAAAACTAGAACAGGCTTTGAAGGTTTCTTAAGAATCTTCGACAGTTTCCAAAGGGGTTTTGAATATGGTTTCAATTTTTCAACTTTAGTCTCAAAATTTTGATTTCTCAGAAGAGTAAATCTATGTTTAATCTCTTTCTGTTAATTTTTATAAATAGTTTTGAAAACAGGGTCACGAGAACGTTGATATTGGCGTCTGCGGACATTTTTCAAACGAATTAGAAGTTGAAGATTTTCGTCTATTATTGGTGTATCAAATTTCAATTGAGCCTTCAGAACAGAATAATTTCTGGCATCAACAATTGCACATTTTATTGCTTCCAAAGCGGCATCAATATTCACTTTTGCAAATCATGTTCATTATTGAAATCTCTCAATATGAGTTTTGTATCTTTCCCAATTAGCCTTGTTATAATTAAAAACAAAGCTCATAGGGTTTAAAACTGATTCATGTGATAGAGAAAAAGTTATTGGAAGATGGTCAGAATCAAAGTCAGCATGTGTGATCAAATCACTATCAAATCATGTGACTTTGATCTGTTAGCACCAAATCAATTATTAATGGGTTTCTTACAGAAGAAAAGCATGTAGGACTGTTCGGAGACAAAATAGAATGGTATCCTGAGGAACAATCATTGAAAAAAATTTTGCCATTGGAATTACTCTGAGAGTTATACCATGATCGATGTTTAGCGTTAAAATCGCCAATTACGTAAAATTTTGAACGGTTTCTGGTGAGTTTTTGTAAATCACCTTTAAAATAATTTTTGTGCTCGCGTGTGCATTCGAATGGTAGATATGCTGCGGCAATAAATAAAATCCCAAGTTTAGTTTGAACTTCAATTCCCAAAGTTTCAATAACTTTCGTCTCAAGATGGGGAAGAGCACGATATTTGATTCGACGATGAATAACAATTACAACTCAACCGCCGGAACCCAGAATCCTATCATATCTATGAACCACGTAATTGGGATCATATTTTAATTTGATGTTAGGTTTCAAAAATGTTTCAGTAATAATTGCAATGTGCACATTATTTACTATTGCAAAATTAAAAAGCTCATTCTCATTGGCCTTCAATGAGCGAGCATTCCAATTTAAAAATTTTATTGTTTTATTTAAAATCATTACTTAATTTCAAGTGAGAAAAAATTTGAATTGTAAAATTCGTTCCAATTTGAATAGCTTCAAACATGGATTTCGCCTGCAACATGGCGTTCATAAGATCGAACATTGCCTGTTGCAGAAAAGAAAGTTTACCTGCCGTATATTTTAAAATACTTTCGGTAGCAATATTAGCTGGGGTAATAGGTATATTTTTTTTCTACCGGTTTTTGTTTACCTCCCATGTTACAGTTATTTTCGAACTACAAATATTAGGTGAACTTATGTTCGAACTGTGCATAGGTCAAACGGGTATGCCAAGGAGAAGAAAAAATTGCTGGTACAGCGGGGCTTGGAGAATTATGTTTTGAAGTTTATTTTGATTGAGAAGCTGAATTTTGTTTACCTTGCCTTGCCTTAACAATGGCTAAACGGACAGGGCATTCGTAAAAATTTGACATATGGTTGCCGTTACAATTGGCGCACCGAAATTTTTTACTCTCTTTCACAGGACATATGTCCTTTTTGTGAGAGTTTCCACAATAAAGGCATTTTTGGTCTATGTTACAGGAATTAGATCCATGGCCGTATCGTTGGCAAGTACGGCATTGGGTGATATGCTTTTCACCTCCTCCAAACTTCCTATAAATTTCCCATTTTGCAAGCACATTATATAAAGTATGTGCTTTTTAAAACAAATTAAGTTGTTAACCTCACTGCGGTTAAAATGGATTAAATAGTTCACAAGGGAAACCCCAGTTCTCTGGCTGTTTTCACCTCGTGATTTTTGTTTCATAAGAACTACTTGGGTAGGACCTATGCCAAGTAATTCTGTCAAAGTAATTTTGATCTCATCAACGGTTTGATCGTTGGTGAGACCTTTCAAGACAACCTTGAACGGCTTGGCGTTCTTGGTGTTATATGTAAAAAAATTGTACATCTTGTCAGTTAAATACTGAACAAGACGATCACGACCTTTTATTGAGTCGACTAATAAACGGCATTCACCTCTACGGCCAATTTGATAGGTAACTTTAACGTCAGAAACAAACATTGAAAGTTCCTTTTTGAATATATTAAATTCAGAAGAAATAGTTACCACAATAGGTGGAACTTTCTCCATTTTTAAAGAATTTACATTTTGTATAGTATCATTACTAATAACTTCCATTTCACCGGCTTCTTGCTCAGGCAAAATATCAAACATGTTATCACTGCAGACACTCGAATTGTCCGAGAGAGAATGCTCTCTCTTTCTCCTCGTAGTGATGTGCGGTTTCTTTTTTTGCCCTGTCATTTCAAGTGATACAAAAAAAAAACAGTTAAAACAAATGTTAAATTTAAAAGTAGGTAGTCTTGAGAAAGACTGATGGGAGACACTGACAAAACACAAACTTTGAAGCTATAGGCAGTCAAAGACCAGTCCACAAGTAACCGAAAACACGTCTGACCTGTCGGGCAGCTCAAGACGCACTGCATTGGGTTTTCTTTTAATTTTTTTTAGATGTTTTCAAGCGACACAAAGAAACAATCTTTTGTATTTATTTAAACATAACTTTTGAGTTAAGAATAAAGAATATCGACAAAAGAAACATGCAAAATGGCAGACATATTCACAAATTTGTAATCATGCAATTCATAATCATTGTGAAAATCTATCTGTCTGTTCGCAACTTTTTAGCAATAAAAGTATTAAACTTTGAAATGTTTTTTTTTTCCTAACTGTGGTAAAATTAATATGTTTAAAGTACATCGTACATTGTCTCTGCAACAAATGTAAATTTGTGTAAATAACTTAAGTAACTTTGCTATACACTAAAGTCGCTTTTTACGCGGGGTATACGTGCCGCGTAACAAATAGTCGCGTAAAAAAAACAACTTAAACTCCGGAATTCGCGTAAAAAAGCCTCGTAAAAAAAACCCGCTTAAAAACCGAACTTGGTGTATTTATGCACGCCAATCCAGCACACAAGATTGTTAAAATATGCCATTTTGCGTTTTTCTTAACCCACTTCTTCTTAAAATAGTTAAAAATCTGTACACGTGGTATGTGGATGGCCCCTTACTGCTCTAAAAATCCAAATAATCCGCCTAGCGGTCAGATCACGCCTTTCTCGTTCGAACTTATTATTTGTTAAAATAGATTTTCACGAACATTTCAATTTTCAGAAAACATACACTTTTGTATGTTATCATACAAGGGGTAGCCAAAACGATTGAGACAGGCAAAATTTTGTCAAAATTCAATCGACCATAACATCACGAAAAATGATTCAATTTTGACGAAACGGGTCTTATTTTACTAGAAAACTATCCTTCTTTTTAAATATTATGTGACGACTTGATGCGGCCAATGGACACCGAAAATGTTCCAGATTTTAGGAGTGTGTGTCAAAATGTTCATTCTTGCAACGCTCAGAACTTTTTCTGACAGCTAGTTTCTTGTAGATTTCTATGTTGCCAATAAACTAGAATTCATCCCAAGTTCATTGATATCCAAAGGTTGAATATCCGTCAAGGAACCATCGAGATACGAATTATTTAATTATGAGTGTTGTTTTTGGCAGGTTTTTTTCCTGTTGGGTGCATACATTTGTATTCCATTGCGGCCAGTTAGTAGCTTTGTGCAGTATCTGAGGCCCTAAATATAGTTAATGTACTGGTAAGAGCGGCAAACATAATGAGTGGTAGTGTAGTTTCATATATACAGTGTACGAGGCACCCGACTGGGTGGTAGTTGCGACGTCACATCCGTAATTTTTGTTCGGTTAGTTTGTGATGCAACGTCATCACTTTCCATCTCCGGAATTCAAGGAATTGATGTCTGACTAAGCTTGGTATGGTGAGCGGATTTCAAACAATCAGTTTACACTCAACTCTCCTTCAATCGATGTAATGTGTCTCGATAATCTCCTTATCTCGATAAATATCCAGAGTATTTGGGCCACTGTACTCATATTTTTTTTCTAAAACTTACCTCCATCACTCTATATCCTCGCTAGCTCGATAATTCCTGTCCCTTCGACATCGAGATAGGGAGAGTTAACTGTAATACCATGGATGTTTACTTGTATGAGTGACACAAGCGATTTCACAAATTTCTACTCATATTTAAATATTTCAATAAAAAGAGAACAAATACTGTTTCACTTCAATATTTGGTATTTTCGTGCAACGTAAGAACTAACATCACTCATACGACGCGACGCGGGACAAAACACAACGCTTATCGTTCTTACTACATTAAACATTTTAAAATTTTTACCTTAAAACTCGACCGGTTTCGGGCGTAATACTGCTTATCTTCAGGAGGAGAGTCCGACTGGTTACACTTCTTTATACGTTGTTCGTATACGTCAGAGAAAGAGACGCTAGGGGACTCTTTGCTTTACTATGTTAAATAGGCAGGATGTGATGGGGGATCGTCTTCGTTCATCAGCGGTTCTGTCGAATTACTGATGCGAAGCGATTCTTTGTCCTTCAAATTGCAATGTGTTTTCGCTTTTGTGCACGATTTGAACATTAGGTCTTCTCAGCGTATTTTTTATTGGATTGGTTACTTTAGGGTAGAATGGTAAACTGATCCTTTTATTTCTCTACTTTCGGGCAATAGTGTGGTGATATGTTGTTTCTCTTGCTTGCGTTTGTGTTTCCCTAGAATTTTGTCCACGAATCTTTTATCGCAGCCATTTATTTCTGCTGCTTTGTATATTTGTTGCTGTTCTTTGGCAAACTCCTCGGCTTCCATTGGCACATTGAACAGCCGGTGGGCCATGGCATGAAAGGCTGTTTGTTTCTGTCCCCCAAAGTGGTTGGAGTCGGACGTTATATAACGGTCGGTAGACGTCGGTTTTCTGTAGGTCCCAAACTTCAATGTGCCATCTTCCTTTCGGGTGATCATCAGCTCTAGGAAGGGCAATTTACCCTCAACTTCCCGCTCTACCGTAATTTGATTGAGTTGTGACGGGAGTTGAGCAGATCTAATGTTTGGGGTAGGTAGCGTTCTTTCACCGGGGCAAAAACATCATCCACGTATCTCTTCCATACTCGTGGGAAATAATTCTCTTTTCCCGCGGCCTCTTCGAAATCGCTCATGAAAACGTTGGCTAACAGCGGTGAAAGTTTGCAGCCCATACTTAGGCCAAACGTCTGTTTGAAGCATTTTCCTCTAAAAGTGAAGTAGTTTTGGTTCATACATACCTCAGCAATTAAAAGGTAAGCTTCCATGTGGTGATGTGGCACCCGGCTGCGTTCTAAATGCCGGCGCAGGCTCTTTAACGCGTCGGTAACCGGTACGCTTGGAAAAAGCGCTGTGACATCGATCGATACCATAATTTCCCCTCGCTTAATTTGCTGAACCAAATCTACAGAATTTTTCACACTTTTTCCGTGGGTTATCGGGTACTTTTTCATTTCTTCCACCAACCACGCTGCCATTTTCTCGGTTGGTGTGCGAATGTTGGAAGAAATCAGTCTCATTTCTACTGGATTTTTGTGGATCTTCGGCAGGCAATATAGCGATGCCACTATCGGGTTGCGGGCGTGAAATTTCCTCTCGAGTCTCTCTTCACCCATTAAATGTGCTACCTTCTGTCGCGCGAAATTTACTTCCTCGACCATCGCATTCAGAGGATCCCTAGGTTTGCCGTTTTTAAGCCGTCAGCTGAGTGTGTAGTGCATAGATGTGTAGAGGAGGAGAAAGTGTGTTGGCGGAAGGTCGTGGATGGCATCCAATCTCGACAAACGAGTGCACACAACCAAACAGTGACATTGCCAAAAATTACGGTCTCCCGAAAATACACAGGCAGAAGGAAAGAAGAGATGCACGCCACAAATGAAAGACAACTTCGTGGTCAATCTCTCTTCCACGCAGTTTACATAGGCTGAGCTGAAGCTGCTTAACAAAGGCCTGAATTTTGCCGTTCCCTCACAGTGTGCGCCTCTCGCTGATATGGTCAGTAATATTGAAGCTGCTATTGAGCAAAATCCTTTCAAATCACCTGGAAATACGCGAAAATTTATTCGACCTTTTTTGATTTGAATGAAACTTTGCAAACGTATTTGGCTTAGCAAACTGAGCATTTTTCACAGGTGGAGAGATTTTTTACATCCATGAGTTACATTCTAAAAGGGCGTATGCCTTTTGGCATAGGTTTTATTCGAAGCATTGTAGCCCAGAAACCGTTGGTTGAATAGAAAAACTGTCTGAGAATGAGTTGTAGCGAATCGAAAATGCATCATAAAAAAATATCCACTGTACAAAAAAAAATTTTTTTTGACCCAAAAAAATTAAAAATAAACATTAAATTTCAATTTAAAAAAAAAGTTGAATTTTTTTTTAATTTTTTCGTTGAAGAAACTTGACGTTAATACGCAACTTTTTAAAAAAAGTCCAGGGTGGAGAAATGAAAAATGATTTTTTTATGGTAGATTAATTGTTTTATTAAAATTTTAATTCAAACATTTTTCAAAATATTTGTATTCTGATGATTTTAAAAGATGCAGAGAGTCATTTTGAATTAAAAAGCTCTGGGTAGTAAACATCCTAAAGGCATTGGTTTTCGAGTTATTCCTTTTTTAAGCTCGAAAAATCATAATCATTCAGGAAAATACACGTTTTTCCTAATTTGTCCATGGTTCTCCAGCGAAAACCTTACGTTCATTGAATGCTTGATCAAAAATATACAATTCATTCTTTGACAACAAAGCGATTGGGCGAACGGTTCTCAAGGAAAGAGTTAGATGTTCTAAGTGATATAAATATATATAAGAATCAAAAATTTATTTTCGAGTTTTATTATCTTAGGAACATATTTTTTTATGACATAGATACTCTACAGAACTATTTTCACCTTATATTTTATATACATCATAAGTAAATAATTCGTCATCTTTTGAAAACAGCTTCGTTTGTATCTTGTTCTCTGAAATCGGAACAAAAGAGTAATACTTTTGTGTGGCAGCTATTATTATAGATTTTTTGAAAATAATGCTCCATTCTGTTACTCCTTGTTTATATTCTTCATATGATACCCAACTAAATGACATTTTTGATGAATTTTTATTACTTTTCATACAATCCTTTTGCGCTTGTTATGGGATGTTCATGTTCTTTAGCTAAACTTGCATTTCCTGCCATTTGTTTTAATATGCCACTAATTGCATCGCATGGGCCTTTAACATGAGAAGTCGCAAAAAAATGCCACTCTGCATCGACGTTATATTTTGTTTTGAACTTGCAAAGACTTGCAAAGTTTTTTCTATTTTTATATTGTGAGGCAGCTCCATCAGACATTAATATCGCTTTTTTCAATTGTATTGTTGTTTTAAAAAAACTCATTAATTTGGCAATGAACACCAGAACCGCCACAGTATCATGATGGAGTACTTCCGATATTATGATGAAGCTGATATTCTTAAGCGTTCCAGATTCTGAATAGTAAACAAAGAAGGGATGAATGGTGGCTTGACTATCATTCCAATAACTACACGAATCAAAAATTGATAAAAACGTATTAAAATGAGCTTGACTGTTCAATTTTGACGTAGGACTACGTCTAACCGCAGTATATCGAGATACATTCTAAGGAAACTAAAAACCAAGGTGTAACGTCGGTATGAAAGATTTCAAACGGTAATACTGATGTAACCACATGATCGATCACAATGATCAATATGTCGTTAGATTGATAAAATAATGGACAATTTTTTTATTCTTCAGTTATCATTATCAATTCATTGTTAAACAGTGAAAATTTCATAAAAGTTTCAAAGTCGAATTTTCACGAACAATGTACCAATCACATGCGAGCACGCCTAGCACAGACTTCATGAGTGGACACCAAGGGCCTGCTATGATATCCTGCATAGCAGTGGCAAAAAAAAATTGACAGAATCTCCCCGTCCCAATAGGTCAACTAATGTTTGCTTTCATGAGCCTAAACTAATTTGATGTCTTGAAGGTGGAGCTTTTTCGTAAAGTTCGTAACCACCTCCACTATCAGACAATCTTACGTTCTGCTGTAAGAATGTCATTAAAACTGATGTCTTGAAAGAAAACATGCTTGCACAGGCAACAGTACTGCACCGAGCAATGTATGAACAGAGCGCTGGCGCTGGTCTGGTCACTCGTCGTCTATGAGTGCTAAGTACTCGATATTCTTTTGTGTGCAGCGAAGCCAAGTGAAGACTACATTGCCGCTGTCGACGCACAGCTAGGCGTGTTTGGTTAATGTGTAGGTATCATTTTGCGATCTGGAACACAATCGAATTACCGTTTGAATTGTCATCTTCTTCTTCTTGTTTGGAATAGTAACAAATATCAGAACTCAATATGATTGTTCAGTTACCGCGAAAGACGCTGCGCTGCCGGGGACAACAAAATTCTATATGTGTCGTTAAAAGCAGATAGCAGGGTAAATAAATTTGGTGCATTGTACAAATAAAATGCGTTGTTTATTTTTAAGCTTTACACTCTGATTTATTCAGAATTATTTAAATAACTAAATATAGCGTATTTAAAAAACAATAGAAAACTAAACTGCTCCTCACAGATCTTTGAATAGATAGTTGAACGAGCTGTACTGATGATTATAGGTAATGCTAGTTAAATGAATTTAGTTCAATATAACAATCCCGCGGTGGCGGTATATAGGAAAACCAAGTTAATTTCATCTTGTTATTAGAGTTCCCACATTTGTATGTTATTTGTATTTTCCAATTAGTTTTTTTGACAATAGCAGCTTCAAAATATTACCTTACTTGTAACTGTACAGCACCATGCAAACATTACTTGCTGAGGCTAATGTTGCTTATCATTCGAGTCCGGTTTATTTTTAAAGATAAGAGACAATTGACTTTTGAAACTGATTAAATTTTTTTCTGATTCTGTTTACTGATAAAATGTTTAAATTGACCTGAATTGAATGTTAACGTGTTCATAAAATTTTATGTCAATGTTGAATTTTCTGTGAATGTACATTTTCGACTGAAAAATGTAATTCTTTATCGTTATTTTTTCCACGAACTTGTAACTGCAGGAAAACTTTTTTGTGACATCTTTGCCGCTTTGTGGTCGGTGAGTGAGCTGTCTTTCACAAGACAAATAAATATAGAAAGAAGTTGAATTTCTACTAAATCGTACTCAATTTAGATCTGTATAGAAGGTAACCTTTTCGCGTATTGAAGAAAATTGACTGTATCAGAATGAAAGCTATTCTTAAATGTTAAAGAGAATATTTTTTTCTTCTAAACTAGAGTGCTGCAAATAAATAATCGAAATACAGACCCCGTACGATTTTGGCAACACGCCAGAATTTTTGCTCTTGCCAAAATCGAACCATACCAAAAGTTAACGGTTCTCTTTTCATGACTATTTTTCTACTAATTAAGTGGCCTATGACGACCTTAACAGTTGATATGGCCACCAATGAACTAGTTTTAGTTCCAAGTCGTTTCAGGTATCGCTTGATGAATTTAGGCTGACGACCTAGATACTTAATATTACCACCCTAAAAATTAGAGGCATAATCATGCTTTGATCATGATCAGGAACAGGAACCATTTTACCGATTCCGGTCATTCGCTTCGGCAACATAAAGAACCAAAATACTTCAGAAGTAAAACGAGTTCAAATCGAACAGAGCCACAAAATGACATACAAAACTATTGAAGTCCTACGTCAACTATGCGGTCGTGTCCTGGATACCACCCTCCTACTTTTTTTTTAAATTTTGCATTAACGTTTTCGTTTAATTTGCGTAAGCTTGATGAGCACCGATGATCAGGAAAGGGTTTACAGCATTTGGGCTTGGTGTATTCCATTTTCACTTTATTCATCTTCACAAAATGCAAACTGTTACTAACACATCTGGAGTAGTGCAATCGTATTTATATACGAAAACAGATATTATAGGTAACCCAGTAGTTATTGGTTGCGTACTTTACAAACAGTTATTATTAGTAAACAAGCAGGTAGTGTAGCACGACAAACATATTTTTTTATAAAACATTCGGCAAGGGGCATGGGCGTTGCCAGAATTCCGAATAGGGGGGGGGGGGGGCAAGTTCTTCAAAATTTTAGAAGTAAAAAATTCAATTTTTTTACTAACACTAAATTAAACTAAACTGTGGAGATCGGAGTAAAGCACGAACGCGGACCTGCGCAATTTTTCTACTGCGTCACAATTTTCTCGCTAAATATTTTTAATTTATTGTTTTTGGTTGAAACAGTATTATATAAAGTTAGTTTTCACCGAAAACCGCCAACGTTGCCTTCCGTTTTTGAAGAAACAGCCGATATTAGTCAACACGCAGGTCGCAGTATTAGGCAAAATGTATGAAGATCAAGCGGATTAAAATGCCTCTTAAAACTTAGGAAGTAATCGAAACCGCCTTAAGGAGAAGTTTTCACTACAGGAGCCAACGAATGTCCTATGAATTTTTCTCTTCAATTTATCCAAGCTGAGTGATACTTGACAGATGAGTATGATCGATTAAGGACTCAAAATAAGGATTGGCTGAATAGGATCTGGATCGAATTATAGATGGTGAGAGCTTTCTTTTTCTAGCTTAGTATTTCTCTATAATTATGTTCAATATTGATGCAGTACGGCAGGTGGATTTCTGCAGATCTGTATCGCGTTGTTAAAACTTATTAAAAGTACAAATCAAACTAACTCGATAAAAATTCATCGGTTTGCTAGTACATATATTCAAACAACGGATTCAGATTCAGCATACGTTCTCGTTCCCCATTGCATACCATGGCAAATCCTGAATTTGTCTCACCCCATCTTACTAAAACAAATAACGGTTTTGATCGCGCAATAGGCTTCTGAATTTTCAAATTTGTATTTCGCGCATCAGTTATCATAAAGTTACCAGAGCTGTACCTTATTAAAACAATTCCTATCCAGTGATACTCGTAGAGATGCAGTGGTACCCGCGGTCTCCAAACAAAACGAGTATCACCATCCCTTTCCTTCCCAAGTAGTACCGCCTTTTGGTCGTGGCTGGCGTCGTTATTGGTCAGTGGTAAAAGTATTGTGAACCAGTGAAAATTGCACGATGAGTATGTAATGCTAGTCCCAAGCACCATAAATCTGGTTCATTTTGCAATTTTCTTAGTTCGACCAATCACGGAGTGCAACAACGGGCGGTCTCCCTAAGTTAAGCTAAGCTAACAAGAAACATCAACTTAAATCTAATGTACTGAACGAGAGCTCAATCGTGCTTGTTTTGCATGGTGATACAAGTTCAATTTCAATTGCTTTCTCAGTCGCAGGTAAGAACGAACGGGCTTCAGCAAGCAAGTCTATAGGATCCCGGTCTTCCAAGTTCTTACCGTCTGCTCTCATGCTGTTGCAATGTTGATGCCAGACTTCCACCTCTCCAACAAAATTGTTAACGTCATAAAAAAATACGAAAGCTCCGGTTTTGCACTTTAACTCTTCTAACGACATGCGTATTACGTTAGCAGGATGCAGCGAGGACAACGCGTAGGCAAGTGCACTATCTTCCATGAACCGTGTTTCCTGTAAGGTTATTAGAGGATTAAAATAAGGAATTGTCAATGCTCGATTCCAATACTAAGCTAGTTGATGCAGGTGGGTTTGCCCAGTACATTTGCCGCTGCAATGTCCTTAGTGGATCAACTGAAAAACCTGTGCAATACCACGCAACATAGGGCAAGCATGTCAATCAATTATTTTTGATCTGGCTGATATTTTACACAGATGTTTCAATGGGCTAAAAATGTCGTTTTGTGCTAACGTATGCGTTAAAAAAATGGGTTTTTTCGGATGGTGGTAAAAAATAACTAAGACAGATAATTAGGTTTGATTGATTTCCTATGGAAGGTAATTATGCTAGCTTACGTGCAGAAAAAATCTACGATCTTGCGTGCGGGATTTCGGTAGTTAACCGGAACATTCGCCATGGCGGATGAAAACATGCGTGTAGGCATGTTTTTAAATTCTTTTTTCATTTTATTTACCAACTCCTCCTCAAATTTCGCGACAAAATTGTTGGAGTTGATCTTACGCTTCAGGCTTGCCAGAAATCTTCGACGAAACGCAACTTGGGGACGTTGGGCGGGTTCACCAACTTGGGAACCACATCGACATTTAGCCGTTCCATCTCCTCAAATGATCGCCTCGAATAGTGAGCCGACTCCAGATCCGGCCAAAACACCGTGTCTTCGGCCTTATGGTATTTTTTGGTGAACGACACTACTTCCGGCAGGTACTTCGTACTATAAATTCCCCCGTTCTCGGCCAGTCCGGAGCAAAAGAAGAGCAACTTTGACATCCCCTTCACGCTGATTGTCAGCCACAGCAGCACCGTCTTGGGGAACTTGGTGTGTAAAAAAATTTCACCTTAGTGCTTACTTCTTTCGTGTGGGAAGTGAAATACAAAGTGCCCTACCAGTTTTGGCAGTTTTTGTCCATTTTTTTAAGCGCAAACGTTATTAGAGTTATTGAAAAAAAAAATCTGCACTAATGCCAGCGATTAGGGGGGGCAACGCCCCCTTCCCCTGCCCCCCCTGGCTACGCCTTTGGCAAGGGGGAACGTGTAGGTAGGCTAAGGTTTAGCGCTTGAGTTATTTATCCAATCGTTTTGTTGTCAAAGAATGAATTGTATATTTTTGATCAAGCATTCCAATGAACGTACAGTGATAGGCATAAATAAAAGCCCACCTTGAGTATTTAGAAACATTTCTCGATTTCTAGACTTTTATATAAAAATCTGCAGCCGTCATTCCACACGATTGTTTGTTATTTATCACTTTTTCAGATAATTAACGAGTTTTGTCATTTTTGTTGGATTTTGTTTACTCCATTACATGACTTCTTGAATGTGTGCAAAAATGCATTAACAAAAATAAAAGCCCACTCCCAAAAAATTATATGGAAATCATTGGAAATCTTTGAGTCACTCGTCGTTTTCACATGTTATCACAGCTAGGGCTGTGCGATATTATTTACAATCACTCATTGGTTCAGTTGACGCGATATAAACAAAGTGTTGTTCACATTGGCACATAAAAGTCGATTTTTGTTGTTTGCACAAAGAGTTTTCATCAAAATTAAAATGGGTGGGAAAAAAATCAGCATGCAAGTCCAGAATATCGTAGATCACGATCATTTCGCAGCGGAAGATTGCAGAGAAGTTTGGAATAAGCCGGGGAGCAGTCTGTAAAATTGTGCAGAAGCATAATACTTACGGTTCGCTTGCTGACAGATCCCGAAGAGGCCGTCGTCGGAAGACCGATAGCTGGACGGATCAACGAATCATCCGGGAAGTGAAGAAATCTCCAAAAATATCGGTCAAAGTGGTTCAGGAAAACCTCTCGTTGGCGGTTTCGACAAGAACCGAACGCCGTAGACTAGCTGAGCATGGAATAAAGAGCAAATTCACAAAAAACAAATAACGTTCCGCAATCCTACATCATTCTTTCGCCACAATCTTTCTTGCCGCTTCTTGTTGAAAAGCTCAAATTTCGATTCATCAGTCCAAAGTACTTTTTTCCAAAAGTCTTTGGTTTTGTTCACATGTTTCCGGGCAAATTCCAACCGTTACAATTCATTTTCTTGCTAATAAATAGACTTTTTTTTGTGAATCTGCTCTTGAGTACATGCTCAACTAATCTGCGGCGTATGGTTCTAGCCGAAACCGCCAACGAGAGGTTTTCCTGAACCACTTTGACCGATATTTTTGGAGATTTCTTCACTTCCCGGATGATTCGTTGATCCGTCCAGCTATCGGTCTTTCGACGACGGCCTCTTCGGGATCTGTCAGCAGGCGAACCGTAAGTGTTATGCTTCTGCACAATTTTACAGACTGCTCCCCGGCTTATTCCAAACTTCTCTGCAATCTTTCGCTGCGAAATGATCGTGATCTACGAGATTTTGGACTTGCATGCTGATTTTTTTCCCACCCATTTTAATTTTGATGAAAACTCTTTGTGCAAACAACAGAAATCGACTTTTATGTGCCAATGTGAACAACACTTTGTTTATATCGCGTCAACTGAACCAATGAGTGATTGTAAATAATATCGCACAGCCCTAGCTGTGATAACATGTGAAAACGACGAGTTACTCAAAGATTTCCAATGATTTCCATATAATTTTTTGGGAGTGGGCTTTTATTTTTGTCAATGCATTTTTGCACACATTCAAGAAGTCATGTAATGGAGTAAACAAAATCCAACAAAAATGACAAAACTCGTTAATTATCTGAAAAAGTGATAAATAACAAACAATCGTGTGGAATGACGGCTGCAGATTTTTATATAAAAGTCCAGAAATCGAGAAATGTTTCTAAATACTCAAGGTGGGCTTTTATTTATGCCTATCACTGTATGGTTTTTGCTGGAGAACCATGGACAAATTAAGAAAAACGTGTATTTTCCGAAATATTATTAATTTTTCAAGCTTAAATTTAAAATAACTCGAAAATCGATGCCTTAAGAATGTTTACTACCAAGAGCTTTTTGATTCGAAATGACTCTTTGCATCTTTTAAAATCATCAGAATACATATATTTTGAAAAATGTATAAATTAGAATTTTTATAAAAAAATTATTCTATAATAAAAAAAACTATTTTTCATTTCTCCATCCTGGACTTTTTTTAAAAAGTTACGTATTAACGTCAAGTTTCTAAAAAAAAAAATAAAAATAATTCAACTCTTTTATTTTTTAAATTGAAATTTAATGTTTATTGTTATTTTTTTTGGTAAAAAAAAAATATTTTTGTACAGTGGATATTTTTTTATGGTGCATTTTCAATTCCCTACAACTCATTCTCAGACAGTTTTTCTATACAACCAACGGTTTCTGGGCTACAATGCTTCGAATAAAACCTATGCCAAAAGGCATAAGCCATTTTAGAATGTAACTCATGGGTGTAAAAAATCTCTACATTTGGCGCAATCTTGCTCTATTCAGTGTGAGCATTTCACACTGCAATCAGCAGTACGGCAGAATGTTAAACAATGTATCTCACGAACGGTCAGCAATCAAAATAATACAGAGAATAACAGTTTTGAGATGTGGTGTACGATCCGCCAGTTAAAAACACGCAACGTGATTTATTCTCGTGCGGACAAGGGGAATGCTGTTGTGATTATGGACAAGGAAGACTATGAGTCCCGCATCTGTGACATGATCAAAGCCGGTCCGAACGAGGAACATAAATTTAAAAACGGCAAACCTAGGGATCCTCTGAATGCGATGGTCGAGGAAGTAAATTTCGCGCGACAGAAGGTAGCACATTTAATGGGTGAAGAGAGACTCGAGAGGGAATTTCACGTCCGTAACCCGATGGTGGCTTCGCTATATTGCCTGCCGAAGATCCACAAAAATCCAGTTGAAATGAGACCGATTTCCTCCAACATTCGCACACCAACCGAGAAAATGGCAGCGTGGTTGGTGGAAGAAATGAAAAAGTACCCGATAACCCACGGAAAAAGTGTGAAAAATTCTGTAGATTTGGTTCAGCAACTAGAAGGGTTCAAAATTAAGCGAGGGGAAATTATGGTATCGTTCGATGTCACAGCACTTTTTCCAAGCGTACCGGTTACCGACGCGTTAAAGAGCTTGCGCCGGCATTTAGAACGCAGCCGAGTGCCACATCACCACATGGAAACTTACCTTTTAATTGCTGAGGTATGTATGAACTGAAACTACTTCACTTTTAGAGGAAAATGCTTCAAACAGACGTTTGGCCTAAGTATGGGCTGCAAACTTTCACCGCTGTTAGCCAACGTTTTCATGAGCGATTTCGAAGAGGCCGCGGGAAAAGAGAATTATTTCCCACGAGTATGGAAGAGATACGTGGATGATGTTTTTGCCCCGGTGAAAGAACGCTACCTACCCCAAACATTAGGTCTGCTCAACTCCCGTCACAGCTCAATCAAATTTACGGTAGAGCGGTAAGTTGAGGGTAAATTGCCCTTCCTAGACCTGATGATCACCCAAAAGGAAGATGGCACATTGAAGTTTGGGACCTACAGAAAACCGACGTCTACCGACCGTTATATAACGTCCGACTCCAACCACTTTGGGGGACAGAAACAAACAGCCTTTCATGCCATGGCCCACCGGCTGTTCAATGTGCCAATGGAAGCCGAGGAGTTTGCCAAAGAACAGCAACAAATATACAAAGCTGCAGAAATAAATGGCTACGACAAAAGATTCGTGGACAAAATTCTAGGGAAACACAAACGCAAGCAAGAGAAACAACAAATCACCACACTATTGCCCGAAAGTAGAGAAATAAAAAGGATCAGTTCACCATTCTATCCCAAAGTAACCAATCCAGTGAAAAATACGCTGAGAAGACTTAATGTTCAAATCGTGCACAAAAGCGAAAACACATTGCGGGACTTGCTATGCAATTTAAAGGACAAAGTTACCTCAGATGAGCATTCCGGAATATACCGGATTCCATGCCAGAATTGCCCCTCGGTGTATATCGGGCAAACTCGACGCAAAGTTAAAGTGCGAATCAAAGAACATAAACATGCCGTTGATAATACAAAGTCCTCCGAATCTAGTGTAGCCGCCCACACCGTAAATTTAGACCACCCAATAGACTGAAAAAACGCGAAATTATAAAAATCGTAAGGAAAACGTCCCACTGAAATGCTTGGGAATCGATTCACATCAGTAATTCGACAGAACCGCTGATGAACGAAGACGATCCCCCCATCGCATCCTGCCCAGGGCTCTACATTTTCAAAACAAAACAATGAAACTGATATATTCGCGCTGTCATTTCAACTCGAACAGTTTCGTTTTCCCTTGATTCCTTTCGGTTACTATCAGCGAATCATTCCTTTCTCTCTTTCCCTCTTTCTTCTTTCGGCTCATTCCAAATGAAATTAATGACTATTTTAATCAACGGAGAAAGTGACGGAGGAAGAGACTTTTTCCTTTCCTTCCGCGTCTTAATTGAAATTAGCACCGCATCGCGTCGTTTGATGGTAGTTTTCTAATACCGCAGGCCGTAGTTAGAACGGCAATGGCATCCAATAAATACGTTACGCAAGCTCCGATCAATATTTCCTTCTCTTTTCTATATATATATAGACTGTATGGAAGCCTTCTGTCTCCGTCAGCGCTCATTGCCATTTTCAATTGAGATTCGTCAGGTGAGAGTGATTGTGATAATCTCCGCTTTCAATTGAAAAGCGTTTGTATCAATTGAAGGCCCTTCAGTTGTCAGAATCACAGCAAGAGCTTTCGACTGTGTGTCATGTGACTCACGAAGTGCTCGAAAATGATACAAAAGCTTTTCGATTGAAAGCGACGAGTCAAAGCGACGAGTCACTATAACCTGATAATTGTCAATTGAAAATGACTTTGTCAGGCTCTGATCCTGCCTATTTAACATAGTAAAGCAGAGAGCCCCGTAGCATCTCTTTGCTCTCTGACGTATACGAACAACGTATAAAGAAGTGTAACCAGTCGGACTCTCCTCCTGAAGATGGGCAGTATTACGCCCGAAACCGGTTGAGTTTTAAGGTAAAAAATTTAAAATGTTTAGTGTAGTAAGAACGATAAGTGTTGTATTTTGTCCCGCGTCGCGTCGCACAGTGCGTTGAATGTATGGGAACGCGGGACAAAAATCAAAACAGCCATTCCAGTTTTTTTTTTCAATTGGCGTGACACGAAAAATGTTTAGTACTGATGAGAGCTACTATTTGAATAAGTGGCGAATGCCAAATGCGTAATCGCAAAAATATCTCAAACGCCATATTTTTGTACATAGGCATTAAATGATAATTTTCCAAGAATATTATCCATTACGAGATAAAAGGCTTGAAAAGCATATTCAAATAATTTATAGGCGATGAAAAAGTGACCTAAACGCCATCACAATCAGTTTTTATTATTATTTTTATTTAATACCCTTTTGATTATGTTTATATACGGTTTACTGTTGCAAAACATTTAGACATCATTAATCCAGGAATCTTTTATGTGTTTTACACATAAACTACGTGTTATACATAAGACATACATAAGGGACATATATACGATAAACTGCTCACTCTTGGTTCCAGAGGTATCATTCGAAAACGCGAATTCCGGTTGAAAGAGCAAACTTGAGCAATGGGAATCACTTTCAAAGTTTGAAGAATATTCCAAATAAGGGGAAAAAGTGAAATTCAGTGAGGTACTTTGGGGTACTTTTTTTGACGATCGATTTTAAATCGAAAGTGTCTTTTTTCTTCAAGCATAAAAGAGCATGACCAATAAGCCTTTAACTTCCAGATGCGCTGCGTTATATCTCAATAGTAACATTTAAAATGTAGTAGTTACATGCCTCTACCGTTGCCATATTGGTTTTGACTTGAAAAGATATAGAGTACATATATTAAAAAATTAATTTGAAAACTATGAGAATTTTTCAAAAATAACGTATCTTTTGAATAGTTGAAACCACTTCACATGAGATGCGTTTCATAATCGTATGGGTGAACTTACGAGGTTAATTATATCATTACAGTACGTCTCAAACATGTATAAAACATATCAGCATATAGAATTGGTTCGATAAGAAATCAACTTTTTTAATTTTTGTCTATGGAACGGTGCAACGTTGTGCGTCGTATGAGTGAAATACTGTTTCATTGCATCATTGTTTACTTTTAAAGAATGTTCAGCAATGTCATTCGTGCTAACGGAATTTCAACCTGGCCGCATAGTCGGTGCTCGTGAAGCAGCTGCTACGATTGCCGAGACCTGTAAATTGGTCGAAAGCTACGGTTTGCAGAGTTATGCGAGAATTCATGAAAGGGATAACATACCGCTGGAGGAAATTCGAAGACTGTACGAATCGATCCCTAGGAGGATTCAAGCAGTTCTTGCAGCTAATGGTGGCCCTACTCCGTACTAATAAACCAAAACACATCCATTTCCTAACAATCCTAAATACATCCATTTCTCAATTCAGAAGTGGTTTTTTGGCATACTATCAGTGATCGGACCCACTAAAACCCTCCAACCTCCAGCCCATAATACTCCCCGGAACGACCGCTAAGTAATGCTTCGGGGAGCTGCTTTTATGCTCTGTGCAACTTCCTGGCTCTTTCAAGTCTCTGAGATAATTAGCTAACTAACCTGAAGACTGGCAGTTAGCTGGCACTGGCGTGTCGGAGATCAACCTGTCACCTGCTTTGCAACTCTAGGAATATTTGAGAGGCGGCTGCACAAACCGTCCTCCAAATGTTCGAGTCTTCACACTTTTCCTGAACTAGATTGTCCGGAGTAGTGTCTGGCCCGATCATAACCATCATGTCGCTGCGCGCTTGCGCAAAACGACAACATACGAAGAAGACATGCATAGCAGTCTCTTCCGCATCCATGCACTCTGGGCACATGAGGGACCCCGCATGCTCGAACCTGTATAGGTACTGCCTGAAGACACCATGACCTGACAGGATCTGTGTCAGGTGGTAGTTAACTTCTCCATGGCGTCTCTTGACCCACCTGGATACCACCGGAATAAGTCGGTGCGTCCATCTACCTCTCGTGGAATTGGACCATTCCTGCTGCCATCTGATCATCGATAGTGATCTTCTGGTACCTCATATGACCCTTGTGTAACGTTAGTCGAAGCAATCTACATCCTTCCTAATGGCTATGCTGATAGGCATCATGCCGGACAGGACGCAGATTGCGTCGTATGACACTGTACTAAACGCACTCTCAACCCTCAGGCGCATGAACCTGCAGGTACTTTCCAGTTTACTACGATAACTGTTAGTACCTAGCGCATTAGACCACATTGGGCCTTTGTACCTAAGTATGGTCGAAACCACGCTGACAAGAAGTTTATGCTTGCTGTAATTCACCGCTGAACTATTCGATATCATTCTAGATAGTGCTGCAAAAGCCGTTGAAGCCCTCTTTCAAGCATAGTTGACGTGACTCTTATATGTGAGCTTATCGTCAACCATAAACCCCAAGAGCTTCAAAGATCGCTCTGAGGTGATTATGCAGTCTCCGACTCTGACCGCCGCCTGTTGCTCTGATTTGCGGTTATTCACAGCCGTGACCTCCGTTTTGTGGTACGCTAGCTCCAGTTTCCTGGAGTGCATCCAGTCTTCCACCTTGCGTATACATTGAGCGGCCGTCAACTCGACCTCCTCGATCGACTCGCCGTAGACCTCTAGCGTTATGTCGTCTGCAAAGCCGACGATCACAACTCCTACAGGGAACTTGAGTTTCAACACCCTGTTATACATGACATTCCACAACACCGGTCCCAGGATAGAACCTTGCGGAACTCCTGCAGTAATTGGGACGCACCTCTGACCCTCCTCCGTATTGTAAACAAGTATTTGGTTCTGGAAGTAGTTTTCCATAATCTTGTACAGCGACACCGGTACATTGATGCTCCAGAGCGCAAGAGCTATGGAGTCCCAACTGGCGCTATTGCACACATTCTTCACGTCAAGCGTGACGATTACGCAATAGCGTATGCCCCTTCTCTTGCACTGGAGTTCTACCTCCACCGTCTTGGTGACGGAGGGGATAGCATATAGCGTGGACCTACCCTTACGGAAACTGAACTGGTTACTTGCCAGACCGTTTACACCCTCCGTGTACCTCACCAGTCTGTTGAGGATAATCCTCTCAAGCACCTTGTCCGCAATGTCCAACAGGCAGATAGGCCTGTATGCCGATGGGTCCCCTGGGAAGAGACAGTCATCCAGGCACCTCTGCATGACTGCCCGAAACAGTTTTTATCGCCAGCCTGATTGCCAGGTTATGGATTCCATCCGGTCCCGGTGCCTTGCTCACCTTTAGGGAGTTGGCGATCACGATGAGTTCCTCATTCGTAACCCTAACCTCTCCCTCAATCTCGACACGGCTGTCGTCGCTCACGGCTTGGATGTTCGTCAGGTTGGCCTACCATCCCTGGTCTGTGTCTGAGATACTGAAACGTGGACGTAATACTCGACTGCCGGAGGTCAAGAACTAGGCTCGTGGCGTGGAAAGAGTATCCCGATGATACCCTCCAGCATCGCTGGTGATCGCTTTGCAGGCGCCAGCAAGCCTTTGGTCTTCGCCATTACGATCCTATAGGCGTTTTTCCTGCATGGACTTCCTCACTGCGACCAGAATCGTAGATCTATTGTGAGATATGCCCGGGTGTCTCCTGTATCCCGCACTTCTGTTAATAGCAATACCGCTATTGAGAAGTGACATGCTTATTATTATTGTTCATCAGTGCTTGTGTGTAATGTGATACTCTTTCTTACACGCTTACTGTTCTACTATACCGATACTCGTTCCTCTTTGCCGAATATCACCAATTATAATTCCCTGGAGAAGTTTCGTCGTGCGCCCTTCTGGTCAGTTTTATTGATAAGAGGGACTTAATTTTTGTTAAGAGGAAGTCACGCAAAGGTATTGTAGATTTCAGCGTAAAGGAAGGGTAACTGGTGGGAAGCCTGAGAATAAACCCATGCTTAAGTCCTTTTTTTTGACACTGGATGGCCTGGTTCTACTAAGATTCGAACCCACGACCATCCGCATGACAAAGCGGACTCGGTAACCTTGCGGCTACGCAGCTCTCCTATCCCATAGGCGTTATCCCACGGGTTCTTATTGGCACTCGCGCATAGCCTATAGAAGCAGACCCTCTTGCTTGCCTTAATCGCACTCTTTAGCACCGATCTTGCTGAGCTAAATGCTACGCGGCACTCAATTCTCTGGTCGTCTGCTCGCGCATGCTGCATCCTCCGTCTTGCACTGAGGAACGCTGAGGCGGTGGCTTCCCATTCCTAGGTTGACGGGTCCTAGGCATGGTGGCGTCGCACGCCCGTGATAGAACGGCAACTAGTTCATCAGCAGTCGGGCGGAGCCAATCGCCTCCATTGCACTCTCTTCTCATGGTTCTTCGCATACCTCGGCATAGAAATGCGATGTATTCCAGCCGCGGACGGTGTGAGTGTTGGTTCTACCCGTCACTTGATGCCTCGCATTGTTTTCTCTACTATAGCAAACCGACTGGTGGTTGCTATTAGTGTAGCCATCGTTTTCCCTCCAGTTCTGGATCAGTCCTGGGTTGGAGAACGTCATATATATGATCGACTTCGCACCATTTCTGCTAAATGTACATTTGGTCCCAACGTTGGCCAGATCTAAGTTGAGCTTGCCAAAGCTTCTAACACGATCTGACCCCTCTGGTCCGTAGAGCGACTTCCCCACTCAACAGCCAAAGCGTTGAAATCACCCGCCCCCACCAACGGCGTTAGGCCCGTTAGCTTCATGGATAACTGGTGAACCTTTCGGTATACCAACATCGCGGAGCAGAGACACTGCAGTAAAACACTCCGTTAACCTTGGCAACCGCGTACCCTTCGCTTGAGTTGAAAACAACCTCCTGAACCGCGAACCTGCTCCCCGTCCATACGGCCGCCATACTGGACTTATCCGCAACCAAGTTACCATTTCCTGGAGGAATACGGTAGGGGTTGGATACGATGGCGATGTCCGACAGCGACTCAGTAACTGCTTATCAAAGTAGCTGCTGAGCCGCTTAGCAGTGGTTCAGGTTTAGTCGCGTTACCCCTACGCCCGTGGTTTCGCAGCAGGCTTACAGGCTGGGCTCCTTGGGCCTCCCATAAAGTGTTTGGTGTCCCGTTTTTCGGAATACACCACGCACTTCGGAGGCTCCCCGCAATCCTTCGCTTTATGGCTTGCACCACCGCAACGTCAGCGTAACTGGCTCCCGCTGGGCCCCTTGCTAGTCGGAAGGTGGCCACCTGGGTCCCCGCTGGACCCTGTCGGAGGCGAATTGGCGCAGGGCCACCTCCACCCGCACTTATTTTTGAGGGCTCTTGCAACGTCGCACCCCTCGGTGATTTCGTCCAGGTTTTTGAACTGGAGAGTCACCTCCGAGGTGAGTGCCCGAACCTGCACCTCTTTTCCAAGCACCTGCTCGGCCACCACCTTGTAGGAAGGGCCCTTGTTCTTCGCATCATTTCAAAGCTCAAGAATCATCTCGCCAGTGCGAGATCGACGGATGGTCCGCACATCCACCCCTTGATCCTTGAGTTGAGTTTCATTCCTCATTTTGTCATGACTTCTGAGCAGCCTTAGAAAATGTACAGTAATACGACAGCCGTTAGACGATAGGGGGGCTTCTTCCTGAGCAACAGTAGCAACACCAGCAAAAACGTAACAGTCCATGGAAACAAAATTGTGCGACTTGCAGCGTTGCCGTTGCGTTCGCCATGGACTTCAGTGATTATACTACTGTTATGCTCCTTGCCTGTGCGCGATGCAAAGTATGCCTTTTTGTAGTGTTTCATTAGAACTTAGACACATGCATCGTAATACAGCGAATTTATCAATGATTTTCCTTTTCATCATAGCATGCCTGTCGTTACCATTAAGCGTTGTAAAAGCTTATGTTAGCGATGGGTAAGATGAATCAATTGCAAGCAGCTGTGTGTTTATTCGCAAGAGCATATAGAAGAATTTAAGGTGCGCCACTTCTCTGGGTTTCCCCTGAAGTTTCCGGATCTGGGAGGTAGTCTCCGGGGTTTCGGGGGGAAGCGAATTTTCTCCACACCAGCGAAATTATTTTCAACCTGCAACCTGGAAACAGCATAAATCAAAACGTGAATGAAAAAGTTGAAGAGGTTGTTTATAAGACACGACCACAGAGGTAACTTAGAATACGACAGCCTGTCTTATGTCAATGTCTTTCTTGGAATAGGTTTGGGAATACACTCAATTGGGGTTAATTAATTTAATAGTTTCATTGCTCCAGATGACGTTTACCTCTTTAGCCGGCACCGCGGTTTCATTTGCTGCCGTATCCAAAACAAGAATGATATTGAATTGTTTTGTGGCTTTTTTGTATCAAGTTGCGCTAAGATATCTTAATTTAGGCAGTGGCTACGAAGAGGCTATAAACAAGGGCAAATAGTGCATTCTCCATCTATGATCGTTCTCGTTGTGTAATGTGCAAGTACGTTGCAGTCTTTTATTGCTCTCGTTTTTTGTAACATTTACCTGTGAAAACCGTAGCGTTTTTTCGTCAAAAGTGCACTCACGTGTACTATCAGAACAATACTAATCAACCGTGTATAGTGCTTGAAAATTGATAGCCGTTATCGGTAGAAATCGGTGAAAAAGATCTACCTCTTGTGACCGAAAGTGCCGCAGCCTTCAATTTCATCGGTTGGCTCCCTACTAGGCCGTTCTACGGCTGAGGGTCAGGGGAAGGGGCTAGACAATGACGACTGTTGCTTGTAACGTGTGCTCGATGAAGATCGTCTCTGAAAACGACAGAATATACTGCTTCGGTGGATGTGATCAAATTCTGCACACACGCTGCTCTGATCTTAGTGATGCTGCTGCCAAAGCTGTACGTGAAAACAATGCATTGCAGTATATGTGTTTTGCCTGCAGGAAAAAACAAACCTCACTGAATGACTTCCAGAAGCAATTTACCCAGTTGGCAAAAAAAGTAGACGAACTGTTCGATTGCATCGATAAAATTAATCTGACGCTACCGAATTTGGTTAGAGCGGAGTTCGAAAAAAATAATGCAGCACTACTGCCTAGTGTTCTCTCGGCTCTTAGTGATAAAAGTAGAGGCTGTAGCGTGCCATCTGTGGCCGTGTTTGAATCTTCTGCTGCCGCTGCTGTTGACAAACCTTCCTATGCGAATGTTGTTCGGGATTCGGATGATTTAAACTCGAAGGGGAAAAAGCGCAAAGCTGCTGATGATTTAAATACCAACCGACAAAAGCGTAAAGTATCGTCTGAGGATTCAGCGATGTTTACTCGTGATGCTGCAGAATCTGCCAATAACACTTCGGAAGGTGGTCTATTACGCTCAGGTAAACGTCGTAACAATGTGCAACTACCTATGAACAACCCGATCAGCACCCCACTTCTGCAACCGCTACCCTTTGTCTCTTGTCAAAGCCCGTGCTCTCCGCAACGCAAATCTAGTACGATTATGAAAATGGAACAAACAGTTTTGATTAAGCCAAATGCTGCACAACCTGCTGATGCTACTAAAAGCGACATATGTGAAAAACTTGACCCGATTGAATTTGCCGTTAAAGAGCTGCGAATGAAAGAGTCTGGTGAAGTGGTTATTCGATGTGAGAATCAGCACCTAGCGTCAAAACTTTTCAAGGCTGCCACTGATCGGTTGTCAGAGAAATACACCGTCAGCACTCCGAAGCCGTTGAAACCGAGACTTAAAATTGTGGGTTTTTCTAAGAGCATGAACGAAGAAAAGCTAGTAGACTGCCTGAAGAAGCAAAACCAAGCGGCCAGTTCGCTGGATATACAAGTCATTCGGATCACCTGTAATGATAAACGAAAATCAAATCAAATGACTGCCATACTCGAAACTGACGCACGGGGATTTGACGTATTAATGAATCTCGAGCGAGTTATCCTGGCATGGGATCGGTGCAGAGTCACGGAGGCGACCGATGTTGGTCGCTGCTTCAACTGCTCGGAATACGGACATAAAGCAGCAGCTTGTGCCAAACCTCCTTGCTGCCCCAAGTGTTCTGGCGATCACAAAATCGACCAATGCCAGGAAGACGCAAAAAAATGTGTTAATTGCCATCAATTTAATACCAAACGACAGCCGCCCCCTGACGAGCTGCTTGATGTCACCCATTCATCGTGGAGCAGTGATTGTCCCATCTACCAGAAACAACTGAAGAAAGCTCGACAGCGTATCGATTTCTCAATATAGCAATTAAATGCCAAAACATCTGATGATTTCTCGACAGCCGCTTCTAACCAGTGGAAAGATCTGGTTTGTCCAGGTAATACTTTTTTAAATATATGTCCTACCGAAGCTTTTGTGGATACTGCGCCCTCCCTCAATCGTATTCAACTACTCCCGATTAGATTGGACTCGGATTCAACCAGCCCAGTTGATGTCATCTGTACTCACCAATTATCTGAGCAAGCTTGGTCGAAATCAGACACCGATTCTTCCGCAATAACATCGTGGACTTCATCATCGCTGGATCATTATCACCAACTAAACGAACTGGTTGGCCCAGGTAATGCTACACTGACTATATGTCCTGCCGAAGCATCTGAAGATACTGCGCCCCGCCTTAGTCGTATTCAACCATTTCAGACGAACCCGGAGTTAAACTTCACCGTTCACTCTGCTGAAGCTGCTCTGGTCAATCGGACCCTGCCACCAGACGCGATCACTATTCATAAACCGAACGATCAATCTTTCAGAAAATTAGAAGTCTACTACCAGAACGTCCGTGGTCTGCGCACAAAAATAGATGATTTTCTTCTAGCAGTATCTGAATCATGTTACGATGTCATAGTCTTGACTGAAACATGGCTCGACGATAAGATATATTCTTCTCAATTATTCGGAAATTCTTATGTCGTATACCGAATGGATCGTAACCGCTTTAATAGCACAAAAACTCGCGGTGGTGGAGTTCTCATTGCTGTGTCAGTTTCACTAAACAGTTGCAAGGATCGAACTCCCGTAGATAACTCTCTTGAGCATTTATGGGTAACGCTCAAATTAACTAATCTGAAAATCAGTGTTGGAGTATTATATCTACCCCCGAACCGCAAAAATGATTTGGCAAGCGTAAACAAGCACATTGATTCAGTCAGAGCTATTTTTTCTAACCTAAAAGAACAAGATCATGCGCTTCTATTTGGCGACTATAATCAGCCTGGTCTAGTATGGAACCTCACCACTCGCAATTATCTCACTGTGGATGTTTTTGAGTCACACATCTCTGCTGCATGTTCGACACTACTCGATGGCTTTAGTCAGAATGGTTTGAAACAGATTAACCAAATTCTAAACACACAAAGAGGGTTGCTTGACTTAGTACTAATATCGGACTCACTTCTAGGACACTGTCAGTTATTTGAAGGCATAGAACCGCTAACTCCAGTAGACCCTGGCCACCCTGTCATTGTAGTTGAAGCTAAACTACCTGTTCCGACCGTTTTTGAACCTTACTCTAACGACACTGTACTGGATTATCGCAGAGCTAACTACGTAGCGTTGAACGAAATTTTTCTTCGAATGGACTGGACGTTCTTAGATACTGCAGACAACATTGACGAGGCAGTTGACTTTTTCTCGCAGTTTGTTAACAATGCGTTGGTTGAACATGTTCCTGCTTGTAGACCTCTTTTTAAACCAACCTGGGGAAATGCTCATTTACGGCGTCTCAAGCGTATAAGATCTAGGGCACTGCGTAATTATAGTAGAACCCGTTGCCCGTTCCATAAGCAACAATTTTTGCGTGCCAGCAATAACTACCGCCTCTACAACCGATATCTATATAAACGTTATTCCCTTAGAACACAAGATAATCTCCGTAAAAATCCTAAGCAGTTTTGGACTTTCGTCAACTCCAAACGGAAGGATAATGGGCTTCCCGTGGAGATGTTTCTAGATCATGACGTAGCATGCTCCCCTTCTGAAAAATGCGAACTTTTCGCCACCCATTTTCAAAGCGCATTCAACAACTACACTGCCTCCGCTCAGCAAGCTACAGATGCGTGTAGAGATACCCCTACCAACGCATGTGAACTGAGGAATTTTATTGTAAACCACCAACAGGTAGAATCCGCTATCTCCAAGATGAAATTTTCTACGTCACCCAGCTCAGATGGAATACCATCCTGTGTCCTGAAACGATGCACGAGCTCATTACTCCAGCCATTGACGTTACTTTTCAACAAGTCTCTCCGTGAAGGCAAATTCCCCACCAGCTGGAAATTGTCAATCATGTTCCCTGTGCATAAAAAAGGAGAAAAGCAAAATATTGCAAACTATCGCGGCATAACGTCATTATGTGCTTGCTCCAAAGTATTTGAGATCGTTATGAATGAAGTACTGTTCTCGAGCTGTAAAAACTATATATCAGCTGACCAACACGGGTTTTACCCCAAACGATCCGTTTCCACGAATCTGGTTCAGTTTACTTCATACTGCCTACGTAATATTGATGCCGGTTCTCAGGTTGACGCAATATATACTGATCTAAAAGCTGCTTTCGATAGAGTTGATCATGGCATATTGCTTCTAAAATTAAGTAAACTTGGTATCTCCGATGGTCTTATTAGTTGGTTCAGGTCCTATCTCACGGACAGACGGCTTTGTGTCAAGATCGGATCCGTATCATCTAAAAGCTTCTCCAACATGTCAGGCGTACCACAAGGAAGCAACCTCGGTCCACTTCTGTTCTCAATATTTATCAATGAACTGTCGATTTTACTGCCACCGGGATGTCGGCTGTTTTATGCGGATGATGTAAAATTATACAAAACTGTGAAACGCATCGATGATTGTCATGTGCTCCAACAATGGATCAACATTTTCGAAGAATGGTGCTCGAGAAATCTTCTAACGATTAGCATCAATAAATGCAATGCAATAACGTTCCATCGAAATCTGAACCCAATCATTTACAACTACAGCATTTCCAACCAACCTCTTGTACGAGTTGACCACATTCGAGATTTGGGAGTAATACTCGATTCTGGACTCTCATTTCACCTTCACTACGACAAAATAATTACTAAAGCCAACAGACAGCTCGGATTTATGTTTAAAATATGTAACGAATTTTGCGATCCTCACTGTATGCGGTCGCTGTACTGTGCTTTAGTGCGCTCGATTTTAGAGTCCAATGCAGTTGTGTGGTGCCCATATCAGCACACTTGGAAAAACAGATTTGAATCAGTGCAGAAGAAATTCGTAAAATACGCTCTTCGACGTTTGCCATGGCGAGATACAGTGAACTTGCCACCATATGAACACCGGTGTAACCTGTTGGGTCTAAGCACACTAGAACACAGGAGATTCGTTGCTCAGGCTGTTTTTGTCGGAAAAATACTGAAAGGAGACGCTGATTCTGAGCAAATTCTGACGCAACTTAATTTTTACGCACCTGAAAGGACTTTACGGCAGCGGGATTTTCTCTCTCTCGATGCCCGGCGTACGGAATACGGTCGCCATGAGCCGATCCGTTTTATGGCTACCAGCTTCAATGAGGTCTACCACCTCTACGATTTCAACTTCTCTAATGCGGCATTTCAACGTAAACTTCTGAATAGAGGGCGAGAACTTCAATGACAAGAATTTTACGAAATTAACTATAAAATTAATGATAGATTTATACTGACTGACCAATCAAATCATGTAACTTGTTCTTTTTATTTGTATTCGTTCTTGATTATACTTTGTAAATGATTTTGTAGAGTAAGAAAAGATATGAGGTTTTTATGCCTTTTTGAGTAACATACTGTGACTCAAAAGGGCTTTTCCTCATCACGAAAAGTTCATTGAGGCATATTTAGCCAGATGAAAACATCAAATAAATAAATAAATAAATAAACAGTTCAAATAACAATTTTCTGCATTTTACGATAGCGTAGATAATTTTGCAACTGATTGCTGCAATTAGTAAGGCTTGCGCGAAAAATTATGTGATTCAGGCTCACTAGTTCAGAAATTCTTCAGATAAACTTTGAGGTTAATTGTGTTTGTCAATGCCATTTATTGACAAGCGAATTTTTTTTCAACATGGCAAATTTTTTATTTGGTTTTGGATGATTTACAGGGATAATTAAATTCGACATGAGGAGATTTATTAGCAATTATCTATATATGAAAATTTCAATCGCTATACTGCTAGCCACACACGCTATATAGCAAGCCACACAAACTATAAACTATATAGCATATATAGCAAACCACGCACGCTAGCCGCACGTTATATAGCAAGCCACACACACTATATAGCAAGCCACGTACGCTATATAGCAAGCCGCGTGCGCTATATAGCAAGCTACACAAGCTATAGACATGCACATACATGCTATAAACATACACACACGCTATACAGCTAGCCACGCACGCTATATAGCAAGCCACACACTCTATCCACACGCTCTATAAAAAGCCACACACGCTATATAGTAAGTCACGCACGCTAAATAGCAAGCCACGCACGCTAAATAGCAAGCCACACAAGCTATAGACATTCACAGACACGTTAGACATGCACACGCTTTATAGCAAACCACGCACGCCATATAGCAACCCACACGAGCTATAAACATGCACACACGCGCTACAGACATGCATACACTCCATAAACACACACACGCTATATAGCAAGCCACACACTTATATATTAGGGACATGCGCTACAGATATTCACACACGTTATGTGCGCACACCCTATATATACATACGCTGGATGATGGTGGCTTCTCAAATCACCTGGCGGTGCGAGTCTCTTTCAGTTTCGGGTTGTATTCACCCAACGATATCTGAATTGGATTACCGCTGGTAGGGTCCAACTCAGATCGAAGGGAAGCCGAACTGAAAGAGGTAAGAACTGCAGCTAACCACTACCACCGCCGCTGTTGCTCGATGCTGATCCACTTTGCCTACTGCCATCGGTGTTGATGTCCGCTGCTGCTGCCTGTTGTTAGTAAACTGATTTGCTTGAGGAGAAACAGTCTCTTATATAGCCCGAAGAGTGCATTCCCGGCTAACTAGGTACTCCATTCGATCGCCCTTTTTAGGGAAAGGCAGCAAGCGACCAATTAAAAAGTCGACATTTGCGTTTCGACAATGTTCAACAATTTTCAATATTACAATAGTTTGAACAATCAAATTACAATTTTCTGCATTCGGACTGGTGCTTAAATGATTTTCCAATCGATTGCTGCAAAAATGACAGGAATCGGTTGGAAACTGACTGGGTTTAAAACGTTTGAAATTGGACATTTTTTGTGCCGATCTCGATGTTTTCGGTTTTGAAATTGGATCCCTGTATTGAAATTGGGTCCCTGTAATTGTTGCCGTAAGACGTAATCTACGTCAAAACCGCAACCTGTTTGGAAGATTCGTTTCCAATTCCTACAACCCTTATTTTTTAGATTCTCATAATTTATAAATTTAGCGTAACAGCTCAGTAAAAGTTTTTGGCGGTCATTTTTAATTTTTTTTTGCCTAGGTAGATTTTAAGGCTTTTGGGTTGTTAGCAATTCTGTACAACTTATCCATTTTCCGTTGATGATTCCGTTGATATTGTTGAATCAGCGAACTCGATCGGATGCTGTGAATTGCAACAAACGAAATGAATAAATCATTGAAATGTTATGGAACAACTTGATGTTTTTTTTGTGGTTACGGTGAAGAAATATACTAGCTTTTTTGGGTAATTTCTATATTATGTTAGCTGAAGTGTAAGTGGTGTTTGATAAATATTCCAACTCATTAGTTAATTTTATATTTTGCAAGTCAATGCAAGCCTTCCCGCTGTCTACTCTTGACAATCTCTGGGCAAGATATTCTTGTAAAGTGGCCACCGTAGCTTCCAATTACAATTTAAAACGGCGAGAAAATGAAAATGAAACAACAATAATTACGGTAATTTCCTTATACCTTGGTTTATAGGATGTGTCAGCTTGTTTTATGATCAAGAATCCACAATTTGCACTTATTCAATCGATATAAATTAAACACATGACAGTTCATAACAGCCGCTCATGACAGTCGTCTATCGACAAATCATAGCAAAACGGCTGTTACTGCTACATACTGATTATGGGAGTAGACATACAGAATTTAGAGCGTAACAATAGCAAAGGGTTTACAACGATCGGTGTACTGAAACGCTTTTAATTAAATATCGAATAAGGAGGCGTTGAACAGTGTCAGCATGTTTATCAAATTCTCCAATGCCAATATGCTTTGCACAGTTTCGTAACAGCTAACTTTGATGGATGTAGAGTTCAGTCATCAGCAGGTAATACTCGTTTGAAACGACAGTAGGAAAAAAGCAGTACTTTTTCGTAGGCTGCTTCTGAGTACTCAGACCCGTCAGTCTTGGATATGAGGACGTCCCCACTGCTCCTCGCCTTTTTGACATTACGCTACGGTACCCCATGGGTTTCCCGCAGTAAACGCTCCGGTTGATGTTCCGGCCTTTGAGCCTGTTAGTGTGCTAACTCGCGAGGCCAGCTCCACCAACCGCTTCTTCACGTTATCGGGGGCCGCTTCCCTCGGGGACTGCCTCGTTCGCTTACCGACCTGCTCCGAATGAGGGCATCAGTCTGAACCTGCTTAGATTCAGTTGCCCTCCTAGTCCTCGCCCCCTTTTCGGAGGCTTCAACCCAAGCCACAGGTTTGGCGTGCTCCTTTTGAGCTTCGTCGATGGTAGCCCGAAGCAGGAGGAAGCCCTTCTTCAGATCCCTGGACAAATTGCTCCTGTTTGCCGCGAACTCGATGATAGCATCGAGCTGTTCGGAAAGCGCTGCCACCCTAGGCCGCTTGTCCCTGCTCTTCTCGATGGCCTTGACTAGCAAGGGACCATCGACCATTTTATCCGGTGTGGAAACTGGCGGGTTAGCCTTTCCGCCCCTCGATTTCGCTGCATCTATTTCTGCGGAAACCGCTGGATGCCGACTCGCGCGAAGAGATTAGGTAGTCCCTTCACACTTGTCGCTTGTTTATTACTTCCATTCATTTTTGTTTATTGTGGCCCCAGTAGTCCAGTAGTCGCCAATGTGGTCACATGGTGGGCTATGCCGAAGCAGTGAGGTCATGGCTAGGGTAGGCCGCCCATAGCGCCTCATGAGCAGCTATGTCTCCCCTGACTGGCGTAAGTCTGGAAAGGAATCTGGTTCTAAGACCAATTCCCACCATCTGATCTTTCTCCTGCCTGATTCTCACCAGGCAATGGACGCTGGAAGGCCTGCCAGGTTTTACGGAACGGAGACCCCAGAATCGGTTGTTATCTCGTCGTTTCAAGCCGTTGTCACACGACCTTACTAAGGGAGCTAGTTGCAGGTGTCAGCCCAGAATCATGGTACGTTAAACAAAATCCGACTCAAATCATAAAAAAAGTTGCGACCAGTTGCCGTAATTGGGAACTTACTGGAATCGGCCCCAATGGGCGGGTTAGTGCATTTTGGATGGTGGGAGGGGCACTACTCACTCCGTCGGAGATGCTTCCGGTTTCTTGTGGCTTTTGCGAGTGGTCTACTGCCCAGTGTTCGACCCTTACTACTCTTAGGCGATCACCCGCTGCTGGTCTGGGACTGTCGGGTACTGTCAATGGTCACGCACATATTGCATGACCTCAGCGATCGCCACGCGCCGACCCGTGGTGGTATACAGCTCTGACAATGTTTTTGATCGAGGTATAATCGAAACGTCACTGTACTCATATTTTGGTTGGACTCGATTATATACATTCGATTAAATACCATTTTAGATTCGATTATTTATAGTTGGATTTTTTTCTATTTCAAACATACTTCTCGCAACTTTTGAATACTTCTCGCAACTTCTCGCAACTTTTGAACCACGGGTACAATCATTATAATTCATTAGTTAACCCTTAACTAGCCCGTTCATCGGTTGTGTAGTTTCTGAGATAATGAAGTTTCGTGATTTTCACATTTCAATACGTTAAAGACGAAGCTACTGTCTAATTAAAGTAAAATTCTATAGGGTGTTACGAGGCAGCTAGACCTTTCATTTGACACTAACTTTGTGGAAAACGGCTCAGCCTTCTCTAAGAAAAGTAAGTGAGTTTGAGTAGGGTTCAGGATATGTTTCTTTTCATAGCTCCAGCTAAACACATTTTTCAACATAACTGGCGAAGTAAAAGTCCGATTGCAAAAAAAATCAATAGGGTCCAATGGGGCAACTAGATCTTCCATATGACACTAATTTTATAAAAATCGGTCCAGCCATCTCTGATGAACAGGGGTTAGATTGAATAGTCTCCAGAACACGTTTCATTCCATAACCTCTGAACCACATTTCCAATCTTTATAAAATTCGAAGGTTAAGGGGTTTTAGGTTTCTCATTCAAATATATTATTTGTTAAAACAGAATTACACAAACCTCCAATTTAAAAAAAAATACACCTTGAAAATTTCTGCTGGATTTATTTTCCACTTTAAATTCCACTTTAAACTATAACAAACAATCAAAACCTGACATTCACACTTACATACCTCAACACTTACACATGCAAATACCATGAAATAAATATGTTTCAAATACATCACGCGAAAAATCCTCTGCCGACTTATTCTATTGCTCACCCCTAACTACACACACTGCTGGGCAGGCGTTGTTTATGCGACTGAAAGGAATGTCTCATCACACACAGGAGAGTCAGTTGACGTTGATAACTCTTATAGACCTGTGTGATCGAGACCAAAGCCAGTTTGAGTCATGCCTGCGAGTGCGACACAACAACGGAAGGTGCTCCATAGGGTTAAATTTTTTCGAGCTAATTTCTATCTTTAACAACGGTTTTTACCCATTAACATTCAAGTCCAGTCGTTGTTTTGCTTTCGTCTCGATTAGACGCAAATTGTTCATCTCCGTTTGAGTTCGCAAAATAACAATACACGAGTTATCGTACGGGTGTTTTTTTTTGTCGATTAGTTCTTGTGCTGCGCGATAACAATAGCCGGCAGTTTATCGGCAGAAACATCTTCTGCACACTGGTAGGGGCAGGCTACCCCGCCAGTGATCTGATACGCAGCTGATATATCAGCAAGAATAATTCTCCCGCACCGCTGTTACCCCGCTAGCAGCACGGACCACCATACGATCGAGCGAGTGGAAGTCAACTACAAGTGGCATCTACAAGGTCGCGTGTAGGATACGGCCACTGTGTCACAACACGAAGCTGGATAGTCATTGTTTGTTCTGCGGAGACGCTCGATTAATCCTACTATCAGCCGTGAGGTCGTGACTTAGACGTTCGGTGAAGTATTCACTTTAGAATTTTTATCATTATTATTAATATTATTATTATTACTGTTATTATTATAATTATTATAATTATTATTATTATTATTATTATTATTATTATTATTATTATTATTATTATTATTATTATTATTATTATTATTACTATTGTTATTAGTATTAGTATTACTGCCTTTTTTTTATTTTGATCCATTGTAGTTTGAAAAATTGTTTTTAAAATTTAATAGCAACTACTTGACCCCCCCCCACATTCGAATATTTATCGTTTGTGTGCGGTAGAGCGTAACGCTCCCGCAAAATGGACGACATGCAGGTGCAACTATTCCTGGATGTGGAAACAATTGGGGAAGAGATTGAGATCTCCCCCATCAATTCCCCTCTACCTTCCCCGCTACCTAGCCCCGTACCAAGGGTACCGGCAACACGGGTGAAAGCTCACCCAGATGCTTCGAAAGGTCCGTTCGTAGTTTACTTCAAGCCCATAAAGAAGCCTCTAAATATTATTCAAATCGGCAAGGACCTGGCAAAACAGTTTTCGGACGTAACCGAAATTACGAAGGTTAGACCGAACAAACTGCGAGTTGTTGTGAGTAGCTTGAAGCAAGCAAACGCAATTGCTAGCTACGAGCTCTTCACGAGAGAGTACCGCGTGTACATCCCTGCCAAGGACGTGGAGATCGACGGTGTGGTTACCGAAGGAAGCCTCACGGTCGATGACATTTTGCGTCACGGGGTTGGCTGCTTCAAGAACCCCCTGATTCAAGATGTAAAGATACTGGATGTCAAGCAATTGCATTCAGTATCCATCGAAGAAGGGAAGAAGAAATTCTTCCCTTCGGATTCCTTCCGTGTAACTTTCGCCGGATCCGCACTGCCGAACTACATCTCTTTGGACAGGGTTCGTCTGCCTGTACGCTTGTTCGTACCGCGGGTCATGCATTGCCAAAACTGCCAGCAGTTAGGTCATACAGCCACCTACTGCTGCAACAAGGCACGCTGCAGCAAGTGCGGAGGCATTCATGCTGAAACCGCTTGCAGTGAGGATACTGAAAAGTGTCTTTACTGCGAGGGAACTCGGCATGACCTTTCGGCGTGTCCCGCGTACAAACAGCGCGAGGAAAAAATTAAGCGTTCCCTCAAGGAACGATCAAAGCGCTCTTTCGCAGAAATGCTGAAGAGTGCTGAGCCACCCTCGACAGGAAACATCTTTTCCTTTTTGCCAACCGATGAGGGTACATCTGACGATCCCGTCGAAGGGTGTTCTTATGCCATGCCAGAAGGATCTAGGAAGAGGAGAATGATCAACTCTCCTAATCTTTCTCGCAAAGGTCGCAAGATAACCCCTAGCGGAACGACCAATAAACCAACACAAAAAGGAAGCGGTGAGGAAAAAACGAAGCAAGTACCTCCCGGTTTTAATTTTGAATCAAACCAGGAGTACCCACCGCTTCCTGGGGCACCAAAAACCCCTCGTGCACCCATTTCTCGATCAGAAGATAAAAAAGAAACAGGGTTCATAAAATTTTCTGATATTGTGGACTGGATATTTAAAACATTCAACATACCAGATCCCCCACAAAATATTCTTCTTGCCCTTCTTCCTACAGTGAAAACCTTTTTGAAGCAACTAGCAGCAACTTGGCCCCTCATTTCAGCTATCATATCTTTCGATGACTAATACGGCGAAAGAGGTTAGGAATTTTATCACTGTATTATAGTGGAGTGCAGAAGTATCATCCCCAAATTCGATCTATTTCCTCATTTAATAAATACATACAATTGTGACGCATTTGCGCTCTGTGAAACCTTTCTCAATTCAAACGATCAACTCAATTTCCACGATTTTAACATTATTCGTCGAGATCGAGACTCACACGGTGGAGGGGTACTTTTAGGGGTTAAAAAGTGCTATTCCTTCTTCAGAATCGACCTCCCCTCGATCTCGCATATTGAAGTCGTTGCCATTCAAACGAATATGAATGGAAAAGACCTATGCCTTGTTTCGTTATATATCCCTCCATCCGCGCGGATTGAACAGAGGCATATCACTGATATAGCAGAGTTGCTTCCCGCGCCTTTTTTGATATTGGGAGATTTTTATTCTCACTGTTCGCTATGAGGGTCGCTGTACGACGACAACCGATCTTCTTTAATCTGTAACTTGATCGACGACTTCAATATGACACTTTTGAATACTGGAGAAGCGACACGTGTACCTAATCCTCCAGCACGTGAAAGCGTGCTTGACCTATCCCTCTGCTCGACATCACTAGCGCTAGATTGCCAGTGGAAAGTAATCAACGATCCCCACGGTAGTGATCATCTTCCAATCGTTATATCAATTGCTAATGGTTCAACTCCCCCGACCCAATCAATATTTCCAACGACCTTACACGTAATATTGATTGGAAGTGTTATGATTCTATTATAGCGCAATCTATCGAGACTCACGAGGAACTTCCTCCGGAGGAAGAATACGCGTTCTTAGCTGGCTTGATAATCGACGCCGCGACTCAAGCTCAGACGAAACCGATACCCGGGGTGACGATTAGACAGCGCCCTCCCAACAAATGGTGGGACAAAGAGTGCTCTGAGCTGTACGCGCGAAGGTCCGCGGCGTTTGAGGACTACCGGGAGTACGGCACTGTCAACCTGCTTCGAAAGTACGAGGCACTGGGCAGGCAGATGAAGAGCTTAGTAAAGGCGAAAAAACGCGGGTACTGGCGGCGGTTCGTAAACGCGTTGTCGAGGGAAACAGCGATGAGCACTCTTTGGGATACCGCCAGGCGCATGCGGAACCGTGACGTTTCGAATGAAAGTGAGGAGTATTCAGATCGCTGGATACTCGATTTTGCCAAAAAGGTCTGTCCGGACTCTGTACCGGAACAGAAAACCTTTCGCGACGCGTTATTAGTAACTACGGAAGAGCCTCCATTTTCGATGTTGGAATTTTCAATGGCTCTCCTGTCGTGCAACAATAAGGCTCCAGGGTTAGATAGAATAAAATTCAACCTGTTGAAGAATCTACCCGACTCTGCAAAAAGACGCTTGTTGAATTTGTTCAACAAGTTTCTTGAGCTATATATTGTACCGCATGACTGGAGGGAGGTAAAAGTCATTGCTATTCGGCAACCCGGGAAACCTGCCTCTGATCACAATTCATATAGGCCGATTGCGATGCTCTCTTGCCTCCGGAAATTATTGGAGAAAATGATCCTCTTACGGTTAGACAAATGGGTCGAAACAAACGGGTTACTTTCAGATACTCAATTTGGCTTTCGCCGGGGCAAAGGGACGAACGATTGCCTAGCGCTGCTTTCTACTGAAATTCAACTAGCCTTTGCTCGAAAAGAGCAAATGGCTTCTGCGTTCATGGATATTAAGGGGGCTTTTGACTATGTCTCTGTAGAAGTTTTAAGCGCGAAACTTCATTCGCAGGGACTTTCACCAAATTTGAATAACTTTTTGCTCAATTTGTTGTCAGAAAAGCATATGTATTTCTCACATGGCGACTCGACAACTTCCCGAATTAGTTACATGGGCCTCCCCCAGGGCTCATGTTTAAGTCCTCTCTTATATAATTTTTACGTCAATGACATCGATGAATGTCTTGCAAATTCATGCACGCTAAGGCAACTTGCAGACGATAGCGTTGTATCCATTACTGGTAGCGAGGCTAGCGATCTGCAAGGACCATTGCAAGATACCTTAGACAATTCGTCTGAATGGGCTCTTAAGCTGGGTATCGAATTCTCTCCGGAGAAAACTGAGCTGGTCGTTTTTTCTAGGAAGCATAACCCAGCTCAGCTGCAGCTCCTTCTAACGGGTAAAACGATCTCTCAGGTTTTAGTCGCTAAATATCTCGGGGTCTGGTTCGACTCTAAATGCACCTGGGCTTGTCATATTAGGTATCTGACACAAAAATGCCAACAGAGGATTAATTTTCTTCGTACGATTACCGGAACCTGGTGGGGTGCTCACCCAGGAGACCTTCTAAGGTTATACCAAACAACGATATTGTCAGTTCTTGAGTACGGCTGTTTCTGCTTTCGCTCCACCGCGAACACACATATTATAAAATTAGAGAGAATACAATATCGTTGTTTGCGTATTGCCTTGGGTTGCATGCAGTCGACCCATACGATGAGTCTTGAAGTGTTAGCGGGTATTCTTCCGTTGAAACATCGTTTTTGGAATCTCTCTTACCGGTTGCTAATTCGATGCACAGTTATGAACCCATTAGTAATTGAAAATTTCGAGAGGTTGGTCGACCTTCAATCTCAATCCAGATTTATGACTTTATATTTTGACTATATGGCTCAAGATATTAATCCTTCTTCATACGATTCCTCCAATGTCGCACTTTTAGATACTTCTAATAATGCTATATTCTTCAACACCACCATGAAACAAGACATTTCTGGTATCCCGGATCAATTGCGACCCCAAGAGATCCCTAAGATTTTTTCCAATAAGTTTAAACATGTTAGTTATGATAAAAGGTTTTACACTGACAGATCTTATCTAGACTGGCTTCGGTGTTTTCCACGAAAATTTTACCGCCTCCTACAAACTCGATGCTCCTGCTTCCGTGTACGTCGCAGAACTTGCTGCTATTCAGTACTCTCTTGGAATCATCGAAACCCTACCCACAGACCACTACTTCATCTTCACAGATAGTCTCAGTGCCATTGAGGCTCTGCGATCAATGAAGCCTGTGAAGCACACCCCGTATTTCCTGGGGAAAATACGGTGGTTTTTAAGTGCTTTAACAGATAAAAATTACCGGGTTACCTTAGCGTGGGTCCCTTCTCATTGCTCGATTCCGGGTAACGAAAAGGCTGACTCTTTAGCTAAGGTGGGTGTGATGGCGATATTTATGAAAGACCAATTGCTTATGATGAATTTTATAGCATTTTGCGTCAGAGAACACTCAACAGTTGGCAATCATCATGGAACTCAGATGAACTGGGACGGTGGCTACATCCCATTTTCCCTAAGGTATCGACGAAAGCATGGTTCAAGGGGTTGGATGTAGGTCGGGACTTCATTCGCGTGATGTCCAGACTTATGTCCAATCACTACACGTTAAACACGCATCTCTTTCGTATAGGGCTTGTAGACAGTAATCACTGCATTTGTGGCGATGGCTACCATGACATCGAGCATGTTGTTTGGTCGTGTACCGAATACTGTGGTGTTAGGTCTGAGCTTATAGATTCCCTTCGGGCCCGAGGAAAACAACCGAACGTACCCGTTAGAGACATTCTGGGAAGCGGTGATCTCCAGTACATGACACAGCTATACGGGTTTATAAAAAATGCTGGCATTAAAATTTGATATCTTTTATCTATTTGCTAGAATACAATTTCTGTTACAAACTGAAAGAGAATGATACACCCGGCTGGAGACACTAAAACGAAGACTCGGCATCTCTATGTTACGCAGACACCTCAGACCAAAACTGCTTAAATAGAACATCACTGGTTAGCCACGTACAAATGAATACATTCTGTAATATACAATAGTTAAAAACAAAATTGTAACACCCCTCCTCTCACCTTAAATCCCCACTAGCTCGTAGTCGGCCGCGAGAATAAAGAAAAGGCCTCCCTCTTTTCCCTGCTAATTTAGAATTTAAAAAAAAATGTACTTGGCTCAGTTAAACATAAATTGTATCGTGCCGTGTCAAATAAACTATTTAAAAAAAAAAAAAAACATTCAAGTTCATTAAAGGCAGACAGTATGTGTAGCCGAGGAAGCGAAAAATAAGCGAACTGAAAATATGATACAGATTTAGAAAAATATATCGCATCCAGACGGGACTAGAACCCGCAGTCTCCCTGACTACTTCACTGGTTGCCGGAATACATCTTAAAATGGCCAAATTTTGCCTAATCTGGGTATAGTACAACATCAAATTTGAAAAATGTTGAGGCCACATAATTTGATCGTTGCTATAGTTTTAAACATTCTCCAGGCTACGTTTATTTCCATAACTTTTGACGTAGGACTACGTCTTTGTTTTCTATACAAAATTACACTTTGTGAAATTGAAAATGAAACTGGCAAATGTTGCGTCAGATTTCAAACGATTATAGTAAGCGAACGAATGCATCTTAGTCATTTATATGTCGGTGGGTAGATAAAATGTGTAACATTTTTTTGATATAATTTTCAATATTGTTGCTTTACTGCTTAATGGTGAAAAAATCACAGGATGGTTGTGTGCAAAGCCACGACCGCAAGGTTGAAGTAGAATACTTTTACAAGAAAGATAACCCGGCTGCTTGCGTGTCGGTCATTTTTCCTAGCTCATTGGCAGTATTGAAAATTCGGTGCAAACGAAGTTGAAGTACTAGTCAATTTCAGTTTGCACATAAACATACGACCCCACTGAACAGGAAAAGTACAAAGTCTTTGCGGCGCAAACAAGTTTCAACAGTCAGAGTATATGTACATGTGAATTCAAATTAAGATAATTAACTTTTGGTTAAAGCTCAGAACAAGAAAATATTAAATCTTCAATTCATTTGTTTGGTTGTCCTAAAAAGGACAGCTTGTTGTTGAATTTAAAATCGGATATGACGCTGATTGCATCTCTGTGTTACGCCGATAGCGGGAGTTATGGTGAACTCGCGTATGGCGAAGGCATCGTATTACCTGTTTTATTGAATGGGAAAAAGAGAAATGTTGTAAAATTTTGTAAACATTTAACTCAAACAATATTACCAAATCGTAGTCAGGCACTTTAATAACAAAGTTGAAGGCTGTTTTCACACTGAAAATCAGACAGCCAGCAGAAGTTTTGATTGCCAAAATCCAGAATGCTTGTGTAGTTGCCAAAACAAGGCAGAGCTTCACCGGCGGAAAGCCGAAACCCTCAACCGGCAAAGATGCTCCGATAGCAGGTAGATAGTGGTTTCACATTAAGGAACGGCGTCGAAGTTAAGGATTCATGAGTAGGCAGATGTCCGTGGAGAACTGTTTCCAACTTTAATGTCAGAACAAAGCAGAGCTTCACTGGAGGAAGGCCGAGACCCTCAACCGGCAAAGATACTTCGACAGCGGTAATCGTGGTGAATTTTCGCATGACGAAGGCATCGTATTACCTGTTTTATTGAATGGGAAAAAGAGGAATATTGTAAAATTTTGTAAACATTTCACTCAAACAATATTACCAAATCGTAGTCAGGCACTTTGATAACAAAGTTGAAGGCTGTTTTCACACTGAAAATCAGACAGCCAGCAGAAGTTTTGATTGCCAAAATCCAGAATGCTTGTGTAGCTGCCAAAACAAGGCAGAGCTTCACCGGAGGAAAGCCGAAACCCTCAACCGGCAAAGATGCTCCGATAGCAGGTAAATAGTGGTTTCACATTCAGGAACGGCGTCGAGGTTAAGGATTCTTGAGTAGGCAGATGTCCGTGGAGAACTGTTTCCAACTTTAATGCCAGAACAAAGCAGAGCTTCACTGGAGGAAGGCCGAGACCCTCAACCGGCAAAGATACTTCGACAGCGGTAATTATGGTGAATTTTCGTATGACGAAGGTATCGTATTACTTGTTTTATTGAATGGGAAAAAGAGGAATATTGTAAAATTTTGTAAACATTTCACTCAAACAATATTACCAAATCGTAGTCAGGCACTCTGATAACAAAGTTGAAGGCTGTTTTCACACTGAAAATCAGACAGCCAGCAGAGGTTTTGATTGCCAAAATCCAGAATGCTTGTGTAGCTGCCAAAACAAGGCAAAGCTTCACCGGAGGAAGGCCAAAACCCTCAACCGGTAAAGATGCTCCGAGAGCAGGTAAATAGTGGTTTCACATTCAGGAACGGCGTCGAAGTTAAGGATTCATGAGTAGGCAGATGTCCGTGGAAAATGGTTTCCAACTTTAATGTCAGAACAAAGCAGAGCTTCACTGGAGGAGGGCCGAGACCCTCAACCGGCAAAGATACTTCGACAGCGGTAATTGTGGTGAATTTTCGCATGACGAAGGCATCGTATTACCTGTTTTATTGAATGGGAAAAAGAGGAATATTGTAAAATTTTGTAAACATTTCACTCAAACAATATTACCAAATCGTAGTCAGGCACTTTGATAACAAAGTTGAAGGCTGTTTTCACACTGAAAATCAGACAGCCAGCAGAAGTTTTGATTGCCAAAATCCAGAATGCTTGTGTAGTTGCCAAAACAAGGCAGAGCTTCACCGGAGGAAGGCCGAAACCCTCAACCGGCAAAGATGCTCCGATAGCAGGTAAATAGTGGTTTCACATTCAAGAACGGCGTCGAGGTTGAGGATTCATGAGTAGGCAGATGTCCGTGGAGAACTGTTTCCAACTTTAATGCCAGAACAAAGCAGAGCTTCACTGGAGGAAGGCCGAGACCCTCAACCGGCAAAGATACTTCGACAGCGGTAATTGTGGTGAATTTCCGTATGACGAAGGCATCGTATTATGTATCTGTTTCATTGGATGGGAGAAAGCGGAAAATTGTAAAATTTTGTAAACATTTAACTCAAACAATATTACCAAATCGTAGTCAGGCACTCTGATAACAAAGTTGAAGGCTGTTTTCACACTGAAAATCAGACAGCCAGCAGAAGTTTTGATTGCCAAAATCCAGAATGCTTGTGTAGTTGCCAAAACAAGGCAGAGCTTCACCGGAGGAAGGCCGGAACCCTCAACCGGCAAAGATGCTCCGATAGCAGGTAAATGGTGGTTTCACATTCAGGAACGGCGTCGTAGTTAAGGATTCACGAGTAGGCAGATGTCCGTGGAGAACTGTTTCCAACTTTAATGCCAGAACAAAACAGAGCTTCACTGGAGGAAGGCCGAAACCCGCAACCGGCAAAGATGCCCTGACAGCGAAAATATGTGCTTTTTGATGTAAACTTCACACGGGCTGTGGTGTCTGTTTCGGCCACTTTATAGGTGGAACAAAACGATTTGGCAGGATGGCGACCTCACTTGGGTATCGGTTCTGGAATAAGAAAGTAAAATTCAAAATCGTTAGCTATCAATTTGCTTTATGTTATGAATAAACTTACCAGGTACTGTGAGTATGGACAGTGTCGGTCGGTGGTACGAAAAGTACGAACAGTATCTTCTACACTCAGCACGGATATTCCGGCTGAACGTTAGATCAAGGCATGATCCTCCGAGAGTGGTCGCTTGAGTTCGGTCTGAGACTAAGTCCAGGTAGAGAAACTTCTTCATGAAGTCGATGATTTCCATATTCTCTGGCTTTGCAACATCGATGTTGAAGTCACCGGTGACGATGATCGGCATTGTGCATCGTGTATACACCATTAAATTCCGCAACAAGAAGTATTTCTTCTGTGCGGTGGTTGTGCTTGGTGATAGGTGCATGGAAATCAAGAGCGTGCGAGTACTCATCAAATTAACTTCAGCAGCACAAACGTCACAATACTCATCCGCCGGCAATCCAAACTGCGGATCCCGACTATCACTAAACTTTTGGATCATATGGGGAGCCGCTACTGTACTTTCATTCTTCTGGTAAATGGCCACACCCGCAGCTCTGTAATTAGGCCGTTTCGATTGAAAGATGCAGGTATATCCTTCTATTTCAGCTGTATTTTCGTCATCCTGCCACGTTTCACTGAGCGCTAAGAGATCTCCGGTCATCAGCACATGATCGGTAGCGATATCTAGTGCATGGGCAGCTAAGCTTTGAACGTTTGCTGACATCAGTACAACGCCTGCGGTTTTATTGGCAACAAACTCCACCAATTCATCCGCAATTGTGCGCAGGCGATGATTGGACAACCGCTGCAACTCGGTTCGAAGGGACAACATCTTTTCCGTATTGCATCCCCTGGCATGGTGAAATTTGGAATCGTCCTTGGCACTTGTCAAGAATAACCCATCGATGGACGATACTCGCGAGAGGGCAACATAGACCAATTGTTGTTCCTGCCTTTTATCGTAGTGAAATACGATTTGAGGATAGGTTCCTCCCTGGGACTTATGCACCGTAAGAGCGCATCCACTAACAACTGGGAATTGAGCCCTTTTACATTTTACACCAACGACATCGACTTTTAGGTTTATTGTGGCGGATCTTTTCTTGATTGGTGTCCAGTTTGGCTGCAAGATACCTGGCTTAGATTAAACTAGGGGCCTGGATTTCACTCTTAGCATCGTGCCAATCGCATCGCTCTCGAACTGGAACCACAATCGGAAAATCTGCTGTTCCGGGTCGTCCTCGTTCCGTTCCACGTACATCAGTACACCTATCGCTCCATTGACGATGCCATCCTCGACATCGATGTTCGTAGTGACAATGTATGGCATTCCGATGATGAGACGCAACAGATACGGCAAACCACCGGCAGCAACAACGCTCATTTTATGCAGCTGGTTTCTAGCACTTGCAAGCTGTTCGTCGCTCCGATACCCGCTTAATACATCTTCTGCGACACAGTCTTCGCCTTCTCTATCCTGTAGGATTGCCTTATTGTACCGGTCCACATCGATGTTTTGGTGAAAGATCCTCACGGCGTTGGGCACATTCTCCTTACACCATTGAGCTGAGCGGAAGCGGCTTTCGATGAGCTTCTTCTCGTCATCTGACAATCGTTCGCCATTCCCGATCTTCGTCAGAGCAGAAGAGAATTGTTCGTCACTTTGCCGCATTACTCGAACGAGGGGATAAAACTGCAGCGATTGCCAGAGCACAGCACCGTGCATTGAATTTGCGGGACGACGGAAAATATTTGTGGCGTTCACTGGTGGAAGCTGGCGAAGATCACCAACCAATATGATGTCTATGCCACCGAAGGCATCGTCGTATCCACCGGTAATGTCTTGTAGTCGGGAATGCATCGAGTTCAACACATGTGCACCAATCATGCTGACCTCGTCGACAATGATGGCCCGAACGTTCGCAAAAGCATTTCTGTACAACTGCAACTTCTGGAAGCTAAGCTTTTCGTTGTGCCTGCGTGACATGGTTAAGCTGAATGCAGAATGGACTGTTGTTCCACCAATCGCAACGGCAGCTTTTCCGGTCGAAGCACACGCAACGTACGCGTTGTTTTGCGTATTATGTGCTTGACTGAACCGATTGTACGTTTCCATCATGAGACGCAGTGTAAATGTTTTGCCGCTTCCAGCTGGACCAGTGAAGAAAATTTGTAGCGGTTTCCGGAAGTCATCGAAGCTGTGCAAACTGTAAATTACATGCAAAATCAGAGCTCGCTGCTCGGGATTCGTAGCTCGCACCATTTCGCAGTAAGCTTGTTTGCTCATCACATTGTCTCGCTGCTTGACAACTGCAGTTAACGCATGGATCGGCAAGCTTTGGATGTCATCATCATTCGGCTGCATAACGTTCGCACGAATACGTTCGTCATTCATCTCAGTTGCGGCATCCTGCTGCTGATCTGCGCTTGAAATACACGTACGCAGATACTCTTCAACCGTGTGCTCAAGGTTTAACTCACAGTCGTATTCCTTTCGCTTCCTCATCAACGCTGGTTCGTGCTGATTAAACAACTCCAGAAATTTGTTGCAATCAAGTACATCACACACCTCGTTGCGAAACGGAAGAATCAAAAGAACCATCTCTCGCTTGTAGTTGACCAGTTCCGTCATGGAATACGCGCGCCAGCGCAGTACGCGGGCAGTGGCTCGGCGGCTATACGTATTTGCTGTTTTCTGCACTTTCGAGTAGCACGATGCAAAATCAGCAAGACAGACATCATCCAATCCCACGCGTGCCTCATACTTCTGAATGATGTTCGTTGTCCAGATGTCGACGGAATCATCGGCAATGCCTTCTTTGTCCATCCGCTTGGTGCGTTTCCTGACTTTAGTTCTCTCTTGAGGCCACATAGTCGGAATGAACTCCACATACCTGCTAGCTTCGGACATTGGCTGGCAAAGAAGATACCAGGCAGCTTCCTGAGCAGACATCTCAACGGAATTTAGCATCTTGATACTGACCTTCTTGAGCAGTGACTGATAGTCCAAATCAGGGAATTCTTCCTGCAGTTTTACAAGATCACGGTGTAGACTACTTATACCACGATTGGTCTTGTTCACATACTCGACGACGTAGGCAGCACAAGAGTACTCGTCAAGGATGAACTGGAGATCCATGTTCGACTGGAGGACGCTGGCGATCCACGGGTTGAACGTGTTTGTCCACAACTCCGTCATTGATCGTTTGACCAGAACGGTGGGCCGACTTATCGATGAGCGGATGACATCGAGGTAGCAATCACACGAACATTTTCAGTCGTCCAGAAATTGGTGGAACGTATCAAAACTTTTGGTCTCCAGAACACCGTGAATCTCGCTGGCCCGTTTCCTTAGCTGGTTACGGCATCTATCGTCAGAAAGTGGCAACATAATTCTTGTAACATCCATGGGCCAGTTAGGGATGTTGAAACGGCAACTTTTCTCGCCCCGTTTGAAGCAGGTGAAAGTGTGCTTATGCACCTGGTTCGCATATTGAACAGGCAAATCAACTGCTTCAACCGAACATAGACTATCTATGAGTTGAACAGTAGCGGGCATGTTCTCCGATACCGCCTCCTTTGGATCCATGTCCAACCACAGAAGAATATGTGCGTGGGGGCTGCCACGGTGTTGAAACTCTATTCTTTTAAAATATACCACAACGCGAAACTGTCCGAACGGGCTATATCTTGACGACTGCAGTAGCTGCATAATAACATCAACCAGCTTTTTGAAGTAAACCACCGTCACCGTCACCGAAGTAAGTCACCGGATCCTGGTTTACAAGAGTCGCTCGTTGTAGTGCCGTTAGATGCTGCATGATATCAGTTAAATCGACTCTGTTGTCTCCACCTGACGATAACTACTTCAACGTTTGCAACAAATGGGGCCACTTTGTTTCGCTTGCACTCAAGGTGAGGAACATCGTCGGCTTGCCCAGCTGCCGGATCAAAGCGAACAAATCGTGCTTGCGTTGCTGCCAGTACTGCACCGAATTCGGGATCGACTTCAAAAATGACAAGTTCCGGTCGATGCACTGCTCCAGGAACTGCCTATCATTCAACATGGCGCGCGTAATGTTTGCTGTTGCCATACACCGAAAGGTGCATTGAAGACCGTCACTAACTCGCAAACGTAGTATCTTCATGGCAACATACAGTACATGTTTCGGTGCCGCTGCTCGTCGATCACGGCGGCGCAGTTCGCTGGTGGCTACCATAAACGGTGTCACTCGCACTTCTGGGTTGAAGGTTCTCGGGTGCCCCAGGTAAATGTCGGGAAACGACAGCTCCTCAGCGTGCTCATCAAAAATAATTGACAATTGCACTCTGTTTTGGCCCGGAGCTATCTCTAGACATTTATCCTCGTTCCAGAGAAGAGTTTGCTGCTGCCCTATCAGCATCTCGACGTCATTGTCACCTTCAACCGTCTCGATAGCGTCAGCAGCGCCAGGTGCTGGAAGATCAGAATCAACGGCACGCAGATTATCCTCGTTGTACGTGATTCCGTACCGACGATACAGGGGAGTATCCTGCAAGTACTGCAACCAGACCTTGGCAGTATGCTTTTTCACAAATCCAGACAAGTAAGAATTATGTTCTTCTTTATGGAAACATTGATTGCCCTGTCGTCGTCCAGATGGCGCGGGAGATCCTTGACCATCTGTTCAACATCCACGGGTACATTAATTACTTGACCGATGATTCCGTAACTACCTGTGATATACATTCAATGTTAGAAACGACGCAAACCAAGATAATATGAATAATGCAGTTTACCTGCGGCAAAACGCAGACGCCGAATTTGCATGAACGGCAATCGAGGCGAAATCAAGCGTTCCGTGATCGGATCCAAAGCTGGAAGAGGTGGGTTTGATGGGTATTCCGGAAAGCGGAAACCGTTGATGATAGCCAGCGAAGGGACCTTGCCACTTCTCAGGCTTGTGCGGCATGTAGTGCATGCCAACAATTCACCAATGTTGGTATTGGTGCTGGCCAACACCTCGCCTTCACCGGTGCTGATCGGTTTAAGGTCGTTCATGAACCACAACCTGTCACAGACGCTACAAGGGAAACCAAACGGATTGTTCAAGAATCGCTTGGTAAACTCCCTTGTAGCTCCATCCCAGTTGGGTTCAAATGTCTCTGGAAAGTAAGACATTGATTAAAAAATTTATTTTGAAATTCACATGTTTCATTTACCCTGGCTTGAATACTCAGGAGGCGGAGTATCCACTATCATTTCATCATCGGTGTTTGCTTCATAAGGGACGACATCATCGCCGATAGGATGATACTCCGTCAGATCAGCATCCGCTGCCACGGCATGATCCGTACTAGTTCGGAAAGCACCCTCAATCAAAGCTGCACCGCCATTACCCTCGGTCGCGGATGGATACATGTTACGGGAACCACTGAAGCTATCTCCAGAAACCACACGTACCGGAGAGAATACTATAACACGCAATATTATCGACAGGAATGTTATTTTGACAGATTTCCAAATTTGCTCATCATTCAGTGGTAGGATTTAAGACCTCACCTTTAGAATGAGAACTTTGTGACATTGTTAAAACTTCAGAAAAGATATATGCATAAATGTTTCTCTATTTCGAAAATGCTTATGCATATGCAAAAATGTGCATATATTTCGGAACAATTGGAATCGCGTTAGAAACTAAATTTTTTAAAACTTTAAACTTTAACTTTGGAGTTTAAAAATTTTATACTTCAAACAAAAACAAAAAGACTAACACCCTTTCCCCTTTCCTAGGAAAATACAACAAACCCAATCAACAATATCTCTGTCATCATATATATTATTTCGTAATGTCGCTAACGGTCGGTATTATACTGCATCTGGGGCATTTTGCCCCAAGAGATTAAAAAGCCTATGAATAGGAAAACTTGTAGAAATATGTAGCGTTCTTGTGTAACAGTCATTACAAATCAAACAATTTTATTGTTTTATCCTATCGCCATAGTAAGAGCGTTATGGTGCGGAACGCGGTTTTTCTAATGTGAGGAATAATGTCACAAATGGGAAAATATATGAAAACGCAACGCTTCTCCCTTGCTATGTCATCGACCTTAGTAGGGTAAACACTCCTATAATAGAGATAATATCAATAGTGGTTGTACTGTAATAAAATTAACGATATTAAGGCAAATTGACCGATTACAGTATGTTCATTTGGTGTTTACTATGAATATGAGCTCAAAATGACGTCTTTATTTGGTGAATCACTCAGAAAAATACTTTAAACCAATTAATTCGTTGTGGCTAACCACTTTCAACATATATATTTTGAAAGTTCTCATCATCATGGAATATTCTCATCATCATGAAGTGTTTTCATCATGATCATCATAATCACGCACACGTACACCATGCACACGCACAACATGCGTACATAGGGCTTGCACGCATGCATCATACATACATACATCATGCACATATACGCCTTGCACACACACACGTCATGCACACATACACCATGGACAACTCGAAATTTTGCATTTTGGAAGGCAAACGATGCCGAATATTGTAAATTTTCCTCCCACGACACCCCGTTTTTTTAGGGATTTCAAACGATCCAGAGTTATAAGTAGTAGTACTACAACACAAATCGATATTTCTCAAACAGTTAGTAGATAATGAAAATTACGTTGTAACTTTTATACCGTGCTCATAATATTCACATAATATACCCAAACATGATAAATGTTGATTGGGAAATCTTAGTTTAGTTTTCTTGAAAATTAAATTCTCGACGCTAATTTTCAAACGCATTTTTCTCGAAACTATGCGTTCTAGTTGTGCCACGAAACGATAATATATTTGATACAATATAACAGACTTAAATTCAACACATCGACTAAGAAGGGCATCAATTAAGAAAAAATGCAATCAGAACTTTTCGTGCTCTTTTACGCAGATATGACATTTAGATGAGGACCTATGGTATATCATGTGCGGAACCTTTTAGGCACAGTTCAGACTTTTTGTTTCAGTAAACTGTTGTACCTTTTATAAATCTTTGTTTATGCAACGAAAATGATGAGAATTAAAAGTTAGAATTATTTTGCCTTTTATTACATCCCTTAGGAGAGTTCAAAAGTTATGCTTATATTGCATGCACGACAATATATAAATTTCATCATTTTCGCAGTATTATATCCAAGGTAAATTAGACATGAGAGCATACGGAATAAATAAATGGTTCGATTTCTCCTACCTCTAGTAGAAGGCCCTTCTCCAGCGTCCCAACCAGAGGTTGGACACGTGTTACCTCTGGCTGCTTTTACATTGACCTCCGTACTGGTACTTGGTTTCTTCGATGCACTTCCCCCATGCTGGTCCTTCGCGCGTTTCCGAGCATCACGCTTGTATTTGGCGTTCATATATTTAGACATAGCACTGAATACACTTTCGATGGATTTTTCAATAAATGCAATAAATGCACTCGTAGTCTCTTAGCCGAGAATAATAAAACACTTCCAAGAAATGTTGCACTAGTAAAAAGACAATTTCCACGTGTTGTAACGTGCTGGAGCACGAAATCTATGTCTGTGATAGGGAACCTTCACGTGCACGAGGCATGACTTAAGAAACGCGTCTAATAATGCGGTAAAATTTTTTATGTCTTTTTGTGCAAATTATTGTACTCAGACAAAAACCAGTTTTGAATTGGATGAATTTTTAGTGAATAAACGTTAACCGTTTGTTATTCAAAGTTGGTCATGCTGATCGCAGCCTTTGCGCTGCCCCTACAGTGGGGGGATTACTAAATAAAGTAAAAATTGGACAACTACAACAGAATTTGATTGCATCCCGCACAGAATGTCTGCTTGTGTTGATGCCAGAAAATTATGAACATTCAATTATTTTTTATTTGCCTTGAAAAAAGCATTTTGCGGTTCAAAATCGGTTGCTAATTACAACCTTTGAGCTGCCCTAACATTGGGGGAATTAAGATACACGGACAACATGCACTGTGGAAGCTATTTCACATTCAGTAAATTAGACGGGTGCGACAAATTTAAATTGCTAGGATGCAACACAGAATACTTGCTTGCGTTGACAAAAATTATTAACTTTCAATGACTTGTTTATTTGCCTTCAAAAAGGCATTTTGATTTCCAAAATTGGATTTCCTGATGGCAATCTTCATGCTGCCCCAACACGGGGGGAATAATGGCTGTCTACCGACACACGCTGAGAAAAACCGCGCTGCTCCTGAGACGTGGTGACCAACCACAAGGCTAGTGCTGCTGCTAAGGAAGGACGACTGCTGTTGTCGCTGTACACACGCTGAGAAAAACCGCGCTGCTCCTGAGACGTGGTGACCAACCCCACAGGGCTAGTGCTGCTGCTAAGGAAGGACGACTGCTGTTGTCGCTGTCTAGAACTATTATGAGCGGCTCCGGCTGAAACAGGCTATTCTATAGGGATGAAAATAGGAATGAATTATTTCTCGTACGTGGTGGAATGACATAACTTGAAAAATATGTTTGACTTCATTCCGGCTCAGAGCGATCATTTGATAAGCTCCACCTCTTTTTTCAGTTTCTAAAGTTTTTCCTCAGTTTCGTAGCACGGATGCACAAAAATGATTTCTTGTCGAGCCGGACCGATAGCACTCTCATTGAAGCAACAAAATAACATGTTTTGTGTCGTGTTGCGCAGCTTCGTTGAAGAAAATGTTCCCGTCCCCGTGTCGCATGTAAGCAGATTATTGCGTTCAGTAGACAGTAGATAGTGTATCCAGCGAATAAACACCGATGGTGCTCTCACAAACGCAACGGTTTTAACCCGTATCTTATTGCGGTTTGTAACATCAAGCGATTTCGTTTGCTCGCTGTTGCGTGTTGCATCATGTTGCAACTTGGCAGCTGGGAGACGACGAAATTCTGTTTATGCTGATTGATTGAATCGACTTCATATTAGCTCTGCATAGTCGAACTAACTGCTTTTGTGAATGCGTTCTAACGGCAGTTAATTATTCAATGTCGGCTATGCTGATCGCAGCCTTTGCGCTGCCCCTACAGTGGGGAGTTTACTAAAGAAAGTAAAAATTAGACAACTACAACAGAATTTGATTGCATCCCGCACAGAATGTCTGCTTGTGTTGATGCCAGAAAATTATTAACCTTCAATTATTTGTTTATTTGCCTTGAAAAAAGCATGTTGCGGTTCAAAATCGGTTGCTAATTACAACCTTTGAGCTGCCCTAACATTGGGGGAATTAAGATACACGGACAACATGCACTGTGGAAGCTATTTCACATTCAGTAAATTAGACGGGTGCGACAAATTTAAATTGCTAGGATGCAACACAGAATGCTTGCTTGCGTTGACAAAAATTATTAACTTTCAATGACTTGTTTATTTGCCTTAAAAAAGGCATTTTGATTTCCGAAACTGGATTTCCTGATGGCAATCATCATGCTGCCCCAACACGGGGGGAATAATGGCTGTCTGGCGACACACGCTGAGAAAAACCGCGCTGCTCCTGAGAAGTGGTGACCAACCACAGGGCTAGCGCTGCTGCTAAGGAAGGACGACTGCTGTTGTCGCTGTCTGATGCTACGCTATGCATAGCCATGCCACAGTTGTGGCCGCTATACGCTGGCCTAACTGCTGAGCAACTGCAACGCTATCCGAAGCCATGCCACAGTTTTGGCCGCCATTGGTATCCGCTGTACCTGAATCTGCTGGCCCTGCTGCTATCGATGGTGAGATCCGCTGAAACTGCTACGCTCATCCACAGCCATGCCACAGTTGTGGCCGCTTTCCGCTATCTAAGGGAGGACTGCTGTCGTCGCTGTTCAGAACTATTATGAGCGACTCCGGCTGAAACAGGCTCTTATATAGGGATGAAAATAGGAATGAATTATTTCTCGTACGTGGTGGAATGACATAACTTGAAAAATATGTGTGACTTCATTCCGGCTCAGAGCGATCATTTGATAAGCTCCACCTCTTTTTTCAGTTTCTAAAGTTTTTCCTCAGTTTCGTAGCACGGATGCACAAAAATGATTTCTTGTCGAGCCGGACCGATAGCACTCTCATTGAAGCAACAAAATAACATGTTTTGTGTCGTGTTGCGCAGCTTCGTTGAAGAAAATGTTCCCGTCCCCGTGTCGCATGTAAGCAGATTATTGCGTTCAGTAGACAGTAGATAGTGTATCCAGCGAATAAACACCGATGGTGCTCTCACACACGCAACGGTTTTAACCCGCATTTTATTGCGGTTTGTAACGACAAAGGATTTCGTTTGCTCGCTGTTGCGTGTTGCATCATGTTGCAACTTGGCAGCTGGGAGACGACGAAATTCTGTTTATGCTGATTGATTGAATCGACTTCATATTAGCTCTGCGTAGTCGAACTAACTGCTTTTGTGAATGCGTACTAACAGGGCAATTTATTATTCAATGTCGGTTATGCTGATCGCAGCCTTTGCGCTGCCCCTACAGTGGGGGGTTTACTAAATAAAGTGAAAGTAAAAATTAGACAACTACAACAGAATTTGATTGCATCCCGCACAGAACGTCTGCTTGTGTTGATGCCAGAAAATTATTAACCTTCAATTATTTTTTATTTGCCTTGAAAAAAGCATTTTGCGGTTCAAAATTGGTTGCTAATTACAACCTTTGAGCTGCCCTAACATTGGGGGAATTAAGATACACGGACAACATGCACTGTGGAAGCTATTCCACATTCAGTAAATTAGACGGGTGCGACAAATTAAAATTGTTAGGATGCAACACAGAATGCTTGCTTGCGTTGCAAAAATTATTAACTTTCAATGACTTGTTTATTTGCCTTCAAAAAGGCATTTTGATTTCCAAAATTGGATTTCCTGATGGCAATCTTCATGCTGCCCCAACACGGGGGGAATAATGGCTGTCTGGCGACACACGCTGAGAGAAACCGCGCTGCTCCTGAGACGTGGTGACCAACCACAGGGCTAGTGCTGCTGCTAAGGAAGGACGACTGCTGTTGTCGCTGTACACACGCTGAGAAAAACCGCGCTGCTCCTGAGACGTGGTGACCAACCACAGGGCTAGTGCTGCTGCTAAGGAAGGACGACTGCTGTTGTCGCTGTCTAGAACTATTATGAGCTCCGGCTGAAACAGGCTCTTAAATAGGCCAAATAGCATGTTTTCAATTGCAAGGTATATGATTCTGTCGACCGTGCTTGGGAAGCAAGCATATAACGACCAATCAGAGGTCGAATTTTTCGTTTTGACAAGGCTTGACTATTTTCAATAGTACAATAGTGTGAATAATAAAATTACAATTTTCTTATTTTGGGAAGAATCTTAGAAGATTTTCCAATCTATTGCTGCAAGAACGAAGGAAATCCATCATATTCTAACCGATTTATTAGCATTTGAAATTGGACATATTTTTCACTTTTTTCGGTTTTAGATTTTTATTTCACATCCCTATGTAGCCGAACTTCCTGAGAGAAGTATTCTACTTCAAAAAGTGAAAAGTTCCAAGGTCAAGCTTTCCCATACATTTCCCTCGTTATTGGCTCGCTTCCCGAGCACAGATAACAATAACATGGACGAAATAAATTCCACTCCCTACATATTTTGACTCAACAAAGTGTTTTGGTTTGTTTGTTTTTCTCTAAGTTATGTGGCCACGCCCTAATGGCAAGAATCTACGCTGAACTCGATACAAACGACTGCGTGTAGAAAATTCAGCTTCAGTCTAGTTTGTCACACAACAGCGAGTGGAGTGTAGCTGTTAAAGGTACGCGGCATTGAGAAACGAGAGCTGCATACGAGTCAACTTCCAGGCAGTGCGGAGCATGTTACCTTTATTCTGCATACGGCAGCAACAGTTACCATCGTACGCTGCAGTATATTTAGCTGGCACAGCTATTGGAGGGCACAGCGAAGAGCAAATTTTATGCGCGGCCAACAAAATATTCAATACTACCGGTCGTGGTGCGATCATCAGCGCTCTGTAGCACGAATTTCATACTGAAGATTATGGAATCGGTTCTTTCTAGAACTATAGATGCTTGAAGATAAGAGTTATGAGAATTTTCACAACTACTACTAGGGTAAAATTTTCATGTATTCATGCATCGTTAGTTTTACAATAACGACCATCGGTAGTGTTGCCTATGAACAGTTCATCGCAGCATATAATATATACATTTAGTCCTACGTCACCATTTCATACAACATCTAGGGCTGTATACCTTGTAGTATTTAAACCACATGTTTGAATATTATGAAGTTCATTGGTTAAGGGTTTTAAAGACAAGTTCATTTGGTCATTTGAATCCTACTATGTTCAGATCGGTTGTGTAGTTTCTGTGGTAATTAAGTTTCGTGATTTTCACAATTTGATACATAACGGACAAAGTTAAATTCCTGTAACAGTGTAATTAAATAGGGTTTAATGCGCAACTAGATCTTTTATTTGAGACTAATTTAGTGAAAACCGGTCCAACCATTCTGAAAAAATTGAGTGAGCTTAAGCAGTCTTTGGAATATGTTTCTTTTCAAAACGTGATTTCCTTCTTCTATACATATCTTTTATAATTAATTTTGAAACAATTGATTCAGCTAATTCTAAGAAAAATGAGGGAATTTCAAAGCCTCCGGAACACGTTTCTTTTAAAAACTTTGGAACCACATGTTTAATCATTAGTTAAGGATTTCTAAGACAGCCCGTTCATTTGGCGCCAGTTTTATTTAAATTGGTCGTGTAGTTTCTGATATAATGTAATTTCGTGATTTTCACATTTTGAAACACGGTGCCTTAACTAGAAATCCGATTACAATTTAATTCTATAGGGTGTTATGAGGCCACTGGACCTTTCATTTTTAACTTATTTCGTGCAAACCGGTCTAACCATTTCTGAGAAAAGTGAGTGAGCTTAAACAGTCTTTGGTGCATGCTTTGCTTTCATAACGTGATTTGACTTTTTTTAAATAACAGACAAAACACTTGTAATTAATGAGGTAGTACTAACGTAAGAGCTTCACAATACAATGTTGTCTGGTCCCGTCTACGTGTCCGTTCAAAGTTATTAACCGATTACAATGAAATTCAATCGCAACCTATGAGCCAACCAGGCCTTTCGTTCGAGACTAATTTTGTGAAAATCGGTCCACCCATCTCTGAGTAAAATGAGTGAGTTTAAACAGTCTCTGGAAAACATTTCTTTACATAATTTTTGAACCATATGTTCAATTATTATGAAATTTTTAAGTTAAGGGCTCTAGAGATAGCCCTTTCATTTGACATCAGTTTTGTTAAAATCGGTTGTGTAGTTTCTGAGATATTGATGTTTCGTGATTTTTACATTTTGATACATAACCTCTAAACCTAAAATCCGATTACAGTGAAATTCAGTAGCAACCTAGCAACTAGACCTATAATTTGCAATTAATTTCACAGAAATCGGTCCAGCCATTTATGAGAAAAGTGAGTAGAAAAAAAGTTGCACATAAACACACGCACACACACAAACATACATACAGAAAATACTCAGCTCGTCGAAATGAGTCGAGTAATATACGACATTCGGCCCTTTGGAGCACTTTCATACCTTTAGTCAGAGTTGCCAATGTTCCAGTTTAAACTGGATTCTTCCAGTTTTTCAAGTGATCCAGTCAAACAGTTTAATTCCAGAATCTTCCAGTTTTTTGTATATTTCCCAGTTTTATCCAGATTTTTTATGTGCTCAAGCTCCGATTGGTTTTCGGAAATATTATTAAAACGTGAATGTTGTAGAGTGATAAATCATTGTAACAAATCTTACCAACGTTTCCAGCCTATTCTATTTTCGAAACACGGCTAAAATATAAACTACATAGCATTGATGAGATGGAAAAGGCATGTAAAATTAGCTTTATTTAGAAACTAACAAATAGATTTTACCAGATCGTGTAAAAAAAATAAATTCCAATGATAGCTTAATATGTTATTAAAAAATAAAAACAATCGATATCAAAAATGTTATATACAGGCGGCATTATTCAAAATAATTACTGTTGCGTAGCAGTTTGAAATATGTTCGTATAATTAGATACCAAGAGATAACGAACTCAGAGATAGTTGAAATTCCTATGTGATGTAAACAAATGTTGCGTCATTACTTCTGTTAAAAGTTAAAGTAAATTAAAAAACCCTCTATTTTCATAATTTTGAGATAAATTGATGGGCAATTTTAAATTTTGCTCCCGTAATGGAGATAACAATAAAAACAAAAGAACAGAAAATTTGAAACCGCACAGTTTTTATTGAAATGAGTGATTTTTTGCTGTATTTAAAACTAACATTTGAGCTACTATCCAGTAGCTTGTTTGTACTACTAGCGAGGTATCCAGATCCCGGTGGTGTAGGAAGGGGATATGCTGCTGCTGCTGCTATCGGTGTCAGCAGCTGCTCTTCTGTGCTGATAGCGTGGTATCCAGCACCCGCCGCTGCGTGAAAGTTGAACTGCTGCTAATCTGCAGGCTATTGTTACCCCAACACAAAACAAACCGAAAAAAAGCATCGCACAATACATATCTAGTTGTTAAGTGCGAGTCGTAGCTGACTGAGAAAATAATATTTATTCCTCACGAAAGTAGAAACGGAACTGGGAGTAAGTAGTGTTGTTGGCTATTAAAAATTGATTATTAAGAGTGGGAATCGAGCAGAAATTATCAAGGTTTATATTCATCTGTGTTAATCTATTTTACCGAACAATAAACTCGAAACAAAAGGCTAGGTTTCGCCGCTAGGTAGATTAATTTGTGTTGTTTATTATCATTGTAGGTCTCACCAATATGCAGTCAATGGGAATTGGGGGTGGATTCATCATGAACGTTTACATAAAGAAGCATAAGAAAGGTTTGTGGTTACATTATTACTAGCATCATCATAACGATTGATCTTTTTAGCATACACCTTGGATGCACGAGAAATTTCAGCTAAAAAGGCAACCGAGGATATGCATTTACATGACCCTTCAACTACAAACGAAGGCCCTCTGTCAATCGCTACTCCAGGCGAGTTGAAAGGTTATTGGGAAGCTCATCAGCGATTCGGAAAGTTACCATGGAGAGAAATTTTGCAACCTTCCATAGATATTTGCAATAATGGTGAGTACGGTATATGTGATATAAATTATTGAAAATATTCATTCTATATGGAGTCTCAGAGGTCCGACTAGTTTGATTAGACTATTTCGCCTGTAGATGTGAAGCTACCAACACATCCATCGCTACCAACGCAAAATATGTAAAGAGAAGTAATTCTTGAGTACTTTATGATAAGATGCTATTCAGCAAGCGTGATTTTTCATTATTCACACAACATTTATTTTCTTATTGTAGAGCATCGTAACCGCCAGGTTACAAAGTCCGCTTTGACAAGCGAGTGGTGATAGGATCGAATCTTAGTAGAACCAAGCCATTCGTTTGCAAAAGGACTTTAAGTATGGGTTTATTCTCATGCTCTTCCACACAAAACTTTCCTCCAGACTTGATAGCCACTGGTCTTAAGCTTCGATAGTATCATAGACAATACCACGCTTTTAGAGTGATAGCTTGCAGGAGGATATGATGGGTCGATAGGGAAGGAAATAGGTTACTAAGTCTGAAGGAGAAGACAAACAGCACTATAACACGGAGCAGGTTACTTCTCTATAAGTAGTTTTGCAAAAGGATAAAAAAACAAAATGTGTAAACAGTAAAAACGTCCGGATAATGCCACGAAAGATCAAAAAACTATTGGTCGCAGTGGGGTAACAAGAAAAAAAAAACATTTATTTGACCGGGCATAATATTATCTGTTTTTTTTTTTAACAAAACGCACCAAACTCGTCCCAGAAATCGTCGCCATAGTTTGTATGGCGACGACTCCTGCTACAAATTCGGCGAGTTCTGTTTTGAAAGAAACAGGTAGCAGAAACAGATAACGGAGCCAGTTATATCTACACGCGAGAGTTGTACTGTGCGTAACCATATCAATATTGCGTCTTTTCAGAGCATCTTTTGTACTGTTTCGGAACCAATACAACGAATGTGTGTTGTTCATAACGCATTTGGTGCTCTATCAAATGTTCAATGTATTGGACGGCTCAAAGTCAAAACGCTTTTGAAGTATTGCCATGATGATTTGTACTGGTATTGGTAATATTTTTCAGAATGCTGCTATCCTTAAATCAGTGCAAGCAGTAATCAATACCAGTGTGTCGAACAGTTGACATTTTTGCATGATACCGTATCGAAAAGAATTGTTGCCTCTCTTGCAGACTGCGACAGCAGCGTTCAACTGTACGCTTCTCTATTCGAGAGAATCGTTTGACTAGAAGCCAACACGGATGGTTAACGATTCTCTTTTGTGCCGATCTCCGGCCGCTTCGATATCTCGACTGTAGCATTGTGCGAATGACAATAATTAGCAATCATGCGACAGTTTAGTACAGTAATAAGATGGAAAATAAATAATTTCTATGTATGTACTGCCTAAAAATATCACCAATCGTGAACACCAGAAGATTTGTATCCCAACTTCTAAACTTTTTTATTCGAAAATAGTTCGCTGTAGCAAAAGTCTCATCCAAATTCAGCATATTTAAGCAAAAGCAGGACAATAAAAGCATGAATCTTACAATTTCAATTAACGCCCTCGGACCCAAATAAAAATCGATGCTAAGTAAATTGATTCCACTTCAATTCGTAATAAATGCAATAAATAGCACAGACAGCTACAGTCAATAACACACGAGCCAGAGATTGTCTGTATAATGACAACAGTATATAGAGAATTGAGCGAGAGAATTGTTGTTCATATTGAATTAGTGACAAGAAGCAAGAGATAAAGCAGATCGTATGCAACTTCGGTAGCGGCTACTGTCGCGTAGTGTTTCATTCCACAGTGGTAATTACAAAAATCTTGCTACTGTCGTGTGAATACAGTAGCGTACAAGTACATTTCCCCACCCTGATCAATACTGATGATCTTGGAAATGACTAGGTTAATGCAAATACGAACTGATCGATTCACTAACATGAATCCGGTCATTCAAAAACATCATCGAATCAATAACAATTGAAAAGACATTGGATTTGTTTAAAACATTTTGCATTTAACGACGACTCTGGTTTTATTCATATGCATTCGGTTCCACGTTACTGGCACCAGCGTCAATAAATTATTGCAACAAGGCTCGTTATTGGCTGTTTCGGTTGCTGACTGTGATAAGGGATGCACGAGCCTTTAATACGCACTGACTCGCGAAAGTAACCAGCGGCTATTTGAGCGCCCCAAAACTGATCGTTTGCCTAAAACCGAAGTCTACCGAAACACCATGACTTTGTGTGTATTATACGTATTGTGATTTTGATCTCTGTCAGTGTATTCATTACGCAACTGTTGCGTTATGCCTTTGACACGTTTGTTGTGCAAAGCCAGAGCATATTATGTGTGTTTTGAGAGGACACATCGGTTAATGTAAGCTTGAACTTTTGCGTGTAGTGTTTTCTTTATGAAGTATCTTATAAACTATAAGCCAATTTTATATCCTCACTACAGACTATGAGCTAAAAGTAAGTCTAAAATTAAAACAAATTTGATGTTTTTCAATTAGCCATAAATAATAAGCAGCATATGTGGTATGTTCCGTTGAGTCTGGATATCCAGAACTGGGAAATAAGGTCGTATCCCTCGGGCCCTGAGGGTATCGTGCGTGGTCTAGTTACTGGTTGCTAATCTGGGGTCTAAACGCATGCTTGCCATTTAGGACGCTGGCAGCATGTACAGAAACTTTATTAGCACTCGTTGGGAAACAGAGTATCATACAGAGTTACAAGTAAGAGAAAGGTAGTAAAGGGAGATAATCTTCCTGCACAGTCACGGCGAAGGGGTTGCATCCCAAAGGTTACCCTGGCTCCTGATGGTTTAGTAAAGGCCCAAATACACACACGGCGTAATGACGCCTTCTCCATACAAAATAGAAGGCGTGATCGCCATGTGAGCCTTAAGAATAGTAGATGTTTCGTTTCGTTTTCGTTTTCGTTTTCGAGCGCAGAAGGGGGCCGTAGGGCCAAGTCTCCAGTGATTAATCACTTTCCATGCAGTACCAAGAGAGAGATGTAAATTTGGCATCGCAAATAATACTCTCAGGGGTTTAATGAATCCTGCTTGGGACTGCCGGGTTGTTGAGTATCCTAATTACTAAAACAGCATTACTTCGGCCGGCCCCCCGTCGTTACCATCAGAATGCTACCAATCATTTTTGGCGCGAAAAGGCGCTTTTTTCTACTACTTATATTTTGTTATCACTCATACTCTTATCAATAAATTAAATTCATTCCTATATTGTATCTCAAGTAAGGCACACGCGTTTTATACTTTTATCGCTTCATGAGAAACTCCTAATTGTTCTCAACACGTGGAGAACATTCGATATCGATTTCGGTTCTCGGATCCAATTTAAACAAAATTGGAGATACGCAAATTAGTTGCAACAGTCGTCCGTTAAGTGGCAGCCAGGATCGCCCACATTTTTTGGTGCCGAAACCCGGGAAACGCCCGGTCATCATCGCTTTCGACCGTCTGATGAGGTTAGCGTGGGATATCATCGAATTGTCGTCTCATCTATCATCATTTTTTGGACCTCGCTAAATCATCATTTCGGATATCATCGTTGACCATTCAACCGGCCTGGACCCACTAGGAAACGGATAATCAGATCGCTTCTAAGGCTAAAACGCAACGCAGAGTAAAATTGAGCACAGGTAACCTCACTTCGTCAAAGCAGGTGAGTGTCATAAAATATAGAAATAACGACAGTTCAAGTAGTGCAGCAGTAAAATGAAAGAATCCAAGAAGGTAAAAAAGCTACTAGTGCGTCGAAACAACGTTGTTGGTTCCGCGAAGCTGATCAAGCAATTTGATGAGAATTTCGTGTTCGACCGTGATTTCCCTCAACTCAAATTTCGCCTCGAAAAGTTAGATGAGCTATGGGAAGAGTTTAATGAGCTACAGGCTGAAATTGAGTGCGAACACGAATTGTGTGACGAAACCATGTCTGTACGTATTGCCTTTGAAACGGATTACTTTCAGTTGAAAGGATCACTTGCCGAAAAGATCGCTGCTGTCGCCCCTGCCGCGAATCCTATTAGACCGCCTTCGTCACCTGTTGCTCCACCCGCACACGCCCTACCCGTTCGTTTGCCTGAGATAAAGATTCCCGAATTCGACGGAAACTTTGACGAATGGACAAACTTTTACGATTTGTTTCTCACATTAATACCCTCAGCTCTCATCAGTACAGAAATTTCAATACCTCAAGGCTGTGCTGAAAGGAGAGGCTCTTCGTTTAGTCCAATCACTTGCAGTATCGACTGCAAATTACACAATTGCATGGGATAGTTTGAGAAAACGGTATGATAACACAAATTTGCAAATTAAGCAACATTTTTCGGCGTTGCTGTCTACGACTGCTATCCGTAAGGAATCCGCGGAAGCATTATCAAACCTCGCGGATGAATTCGACAAGCGTGTGTGTGTATTAAACAAATTAGAGAACTGTGATGATCACTGGAACTCGTTTCTCGTCGAGCTTCTCAGTAGTAAGTTGGATCTCATAACGTAAAGGGAATGGGAATCTCAGCTGGAGAATGATCGTCGCCCTCTATACACTGATTTAATATCCTTCATACAGAAACGCTCTCGTATTCTACAATCGATTATGCTCTCCCAACCAACGCAACAGGTCGTCACCAAGCTTGAATCTAAGTTGGAGACCAGGACTGTACGCAGCAAAACATCACTCTATCATTCTACCAACAATGATAATATTCCGAAATGCGCAATCTGCAAACAATCACTTTCAGTTCCTCAGTGCGAGGATTTCAAAAGGCTATCTCCGCAAAAGAGATTTGATTTGGCTAAAAAACATGGACTTTGTTTAAATTGCCTACGATCATCACATATGATGAAAAACTGCTCCGCCGGATCGTGCCGCACGTGTAATAAACGACACCATACTTTACTGCACTTGCATTCCTCTGGCTCACGGACAAATCAAATGGATGATCAAACCACTGTTGCTGTACAAATGGCCCAATGTGCAAAATTCAATCAATCGGCATCGGTCGTCGAAGCGCCGCCGTCGGTTCTGTGCATTTCCGATCAATGTCACGAGATCCCTCCGGTCACTGGACCTGCCCCGTCGCCTCCGGATGGGCATAGTACTCGTTCGCAATCGTTCGTTTCGCCGTCGGTTTCGAGTTTCATGCCGTCAGGCTCTGCTCTAACTTCGTCACAGGTGACAAACTGTCAAGCCGCTGTCCCTGTACCTTCGCTTGTATCAAAGACCAAACAAACATCGGTCTTCATGCTGACCGCTAACATTCGAGTTAAAGACATCGATGGTAATTATCATCACGCTCGCGCCTTACTCGATTGCGCATCAGAAGCAAATTTTGTCACAGAATCACTGGCTCAAAGGCTTCGTTTAAAACGAGCTCCCGCAAATATCGATGTATACGGTATCAGTCAATCCGTACAAAAAGTTAAACAGCAAGTCCCTATTGTCATCTCATCTCGTGTTAGTTCGTATAGATCCAGTATGGCGTTTCTAATTCTACCGTCATTAACCAGAATATTGCCCACAAGTAATGTGGATATATCAAGATGGGTTGTTCCCCGTCACCTCCCTCTCGCAGATCCAAAATTTAACATAGCGCACGATGTTGATATGATCATTGGCATCAAATCGTTCTTCGCAATTTTGGAGGATGATCAATTCACATTAGGAAGTGGCTTACCTATACTACGTAAAACTGTTTTTGGATATGTAGTAGCAGGTGAAGCATTCGAAAGCAACAACTCTACCATCGTGTGCAACGTTTCTACTGTTGACAACCTAACGTCAGCAGTTCGCAAATTTTGGGAGGTGGAAAGTTTCGAGAATGGTAAATCTCTCTCTCTTGAGGAACAATATTGCGAAGCGCATTTTGAGAGAACTCATTTTAGAGCTCCTGACGGTCGTTACGTGGTTCGTTTGCCGATTCGAGACGAGATGCTAGCTGCTTTAGGAGAATCGGTTGGTGTGGCGAAGCGCAGACTATTGAACAACGAAAAAGCGTTATCATCAAAGCCACAATTGCGCTCAGAATACTCTAAGTTCATGGATGAGTACCAAACACTAGGGCATATGGAAAAAGTAGTGCCTGACTACTCGATCCCACACTTTTTTCTTCCACATCATGCAGTTCAAAAGCCAGATAGTACAACTACAAAAACGCGAGTTGTATTTGACGCGTCCTGTCGTGGGTCGAACAACTTATCGCTCAATGATATTTGCTACATAGGACCCACCGTTCAGCCCCCGCTTTTATCGACTCTTATCAACTTTCGTATGCCAAAGTACGCAGTGACTGCCGACATAGAAAAGATGTATCGGCAGATTGTTGTGCATAAAGCAGATCGTCCTCTGCAACAAATTGTATGGCGTGAACATGCCAACGAAGACATATCCACATATCAGCTAAACACCGTCACATACGGCACTGCTCCTGCTCCTTATCTTGCTACACGCGTTCTTAATCAACTGTGCGACGATGAAGCTGAAAATTATCCACTTGCTAAAACAAAGGTGAAAACTACGTTTTACGTCGATGATCATCTATCAGGGGACGATGACGAGCAACAATTGATAGAAACAAATAGACAACTGATCGCACTTCTACAATCTGGTGGTTTTATTTTGCGTAAATGGAACAGCAATAAAAAACAGGTGCTCGCTCACATTCCGTCATCATTGCGTGATGCTCGATCTGAATTGCACATCGGCCAATGTGAATCAGTGAAAACTCTCGGGCTCAACTGGCACCCTGATTCTGACAGCTTAACATTTAATGTTCCTGAATTTGGTTCATCGGAGCAGCTGACTAAACGCTCAGTACTTTCGGAAGTGTCACAATTGTTTGACCCACTTGGTCTAATCGGATCCGCTATCGTAACTGCAAAGATCTTTCTGCAATCCTTATGGGTCCATGACTATTCGTGGAATGATCCGTTGCAAGCAGAGCATGCAAATTGGTGGTTGCAGTACCGCGAAGATATACGCACACTCAAATCACTCACCATTCGTAGATGGACACTCGTAGATAACCAACAAGAAATCGAGCTACATTGCTTCTCTGACGCGTCCGATCGTGCCTATGGAAGTTGTGTTTACGTGAAAGCAACGAGAGAAGATGGTACATCGGTCAGCAATCTCATCATTTCGAAATCACGGGTCAGTACTCTCACGAAGCTATCCAATCCACGTCTCGAGCTTTGCGCTGCGGTGCTTGCTGCTCAATTGACAGCATTCGTGTTAGAATCAATGAAATTAAACTGCAAGGTTACCTACTGGACCGACTCAGCTATTGTGTTGCATTGGTTGGCATCCTCTTCTTCGATCTGGAAGGTGTTCGTATCTAATCGGATAGCTGAAACTCATCGTTTAACTAGGGGAAGCAGCTGGCGACATGTGCCTACTCATCTCAATCCAGCAGATAGGATCTCCAGGGGTGTATTTCCGTCAAAACTTTTTGGTGACAAGCTTTGGTGGCATGGACCAGAGTTCATATGTAAAAGTGAAAATTATTGGCCGCAAAATTGTATTACACTCTCCCCACTACATCTACAAATTCGTAAGCTCGAAGCTCGTCAAACTGTCGCAGTCATGACTACCATAAACGTGCCAGAAACAGATTACATCGAAAAGCATTCGGCGCTCACTCCTCTACAAAGACAAACTGCTTGGATAATGAGGTTCACTAACAATTGTCGTACGCGCCGTGCAAATCGTTTAACTGGTCCTTTATCGTGCAAGGAAATCGATGACGCACTTAAGCTTCTTGTGAAGCAAACCCAATTGAAACATTTTTCCTCAGAAATTAAGTACATTCAAAGACACAATAAATCAACAAATGTGAATTTCAACTTCAACACGCAGCTCAAGTTTTGTGATACCGTTCTAGATTCGGAAGGTATTCTTCGCATGGATGGCCGACTCCAACAACTCGATGCTCCGTTTGACACCAGACACCCCATGATTCTACCACAGAAGGCTCATTTGACAATTTTAATTGCAAAAGCAATACATCTTCGCACACTGCATTCCGGCCCACAACTACTGTTAGCCACTATACGGCAAAGATTTTGGCCAATCAGAGAAAGAGACGTTGCTAGAAAAGTGGTAAACAGTTGTTTGGATTGTTTTCGTTGTAAACCAAAACCCGCCAGCCAGATAATGGGTCAGCTGCCTGCCGTTCGGCTCACTCCGTCCCGCGCGTTCGCGTCATGTGGTGTCGACTATTGTGGACCGTTTCATGTAAAGCCACCCAATCGTCGAGGAGCACCGATAAAAGTTTTCGTCGCGATTTTCGTTTGTATGTGGTCGAAGGCAGTACATATCGATATGGTGTGCAGGCTTACATCTGTCGCATTCATCAATACGCTAAAACGTTTTGTCGGTCGTCGTGGTCGCGTTTCTAACATTTATTGTGATAACGCACGAACTTTCGTGGGAGCTAATCGAATGCTCCAGGAATATCGCCGTGAGTTCAATGAGATGCATCACTCCGAAAGTGTAATTACTCACTGCTCCGAAGCTGGCATCAACTTTCATTTTAATCCGCCACGATCGCCTCACTTCGGCGGTTTATGGGAAGCTGCGGTGAAGATCTTCAAGCATCATCTCTATCGAGTTATGAAGGATACAACGCTGACGATTGATGATTTCAACACGCTAATAGTGCAAATCGAGGGAATAATGAACTCCCGACCGTTATCTCCAATGTCATCCGATCCTGCCGACGTGGTTGCTCTAACTCCTGGACATTTTCTCGTGGGAGAACCCCTTTACTCTCTCCCAGAGCCTGATTTGTGTGATATTTCTATTAACCGCCTCAAATCATTCCAGAAGATGCAGCAACGCTTACAGCATTTTTGGAAAGCATGGTCCTATGCCTACATCGGTCAACTTCAAAATCGAAAAAAGTGGCCGGCGACTTTACCTAACATCACTGTTGGAACGATGGTTCTGCTCAAGAACGACTGCGCCCCCCCCTTTGTGCTGGAAACTCGGCCGAGTCGAACAGGTGTTCCTCGGCAAAGACGATAAGGTTCGCGTGGTTCAGGTTAGGACAGCTAGCGGCAGTTACAGGCGTGCAGTCACTGAAATTTGTCCGCTGCCAATGGAAGAAAAGGAGGACTGTGTCATCGCATCCCACCTGCCTACAACACCCGCCACCCTCTGAGTATGGAGACACTTGGTGATTTATTGAAAGTTTCTTTCAATGTGGGCCGGCATGTTGAGTATCCTTATTACTAAAACAGCATTACTTCGGCTGGCCCCCCGTCGTTACCATCAGAATGCTATCAATCATTTTTGGCGCGAAAAGGCGCTTTTTTCTACTACTTATATTTTGTTATCACTCATACTCTTATCAATAAATTAAATTCATTCCTATATTGTATCTCAAGTTAGGCACACGCGTTTTATACTTTTATCGCTCCATGAGAAACTCCTAATTGTTCTCAACACGTGGAGAACATTCGATATCGATTTCGGTTCTCGGATCCAATTTAAACAAAATTGGAGATACGCAAATTAGTTGCAATAGTCGTCCGTTAAGTGGCAGCCAGGATCGCCCACACGGGTAGTAAGATAAGTTGTTGAATATAAGGGGTAATCGAAGTAACAGTAATAATAGTTGCTGAAAGGGATGGAAAGGAAGAAGTAGATATAGATGAGAAGAGATATCTGTCATTGATGAGTTTTACAATTCTAGTAATGTGTTAGTATAACAATATATATATATACAAATATATATACATAAGAACACATATATGTACATCAGAACTCATATACATACATAAACACATTAGAGTAGGGTGTCATTACGTGGAAAAAACTAAAGTTGATAGCAGAAGGCCAAAGCCAAGCTCTCCCCGCTCCATCCAGAGCCCCAAACAATCCCAAACTCATCGGAAGTTGATCGGTCCCGCCCCCGCACTCCAAACCCGCAAAAAAACCTGTACGAGAATAGAACTAACACATAAATTATAGACCAAAACGTGATGCGAAAAGAGTGAGACCGAAAACTCTTATAAAACCGTTGAATTGCGGCTTCTTGTATGCATAGTAAACAAACTCGAGCTTGGCATTTCGTATAGAATAATAGGTGTTGTAATTATTATACATTTTTGGAATAAAACACAATTGTGGTTCAACAAAATGTCCTTAGGTTGGGCCCAATATTGTGAGTGATGCATTTGAACTCAAATGTTGCTAGTTTTCAGTGGAACAAACCTCAAAATTTATTTATTCTTACGAAGTTCATGACACCTTCCAGTACGTACTTGGAGTCATGCGAAGTTAATCTAATTTACTAGAACTGTTCAAATAGAATAAAACATTCGCATATGGTTGCCGGGTTTACTGCTTTTCTCTTTGCGCACCTTACCATAAAACACAGACTTTTGTTTCTGCTACTACGGCTACTAAAACTGCACAGAACTAAGAAGTATGTATTTGTTACTTTCTAGATGAGAACAGAGCATGCACAATGTGGTCTGGTTCACGTGTGAAGAGAATTCACCAAAACTTTTAACAATTAATATTGTCATGAATCCTCCCGATTTAGGAGACTACCGAGATCAGAGCAGGAAGAACTAAAACATAGGTATCTGACTCTCATGATCTCCCTTAGCTCCCATCTGCCACCCGGAAGTACGCGAAATTGGGCTGCCAAAGCTGGAACAACTTAGTGGCTCTATCTTGAATTTGGTTCTGTAAAGCTATAAGAACCCAAGACTGAAGCTCTACCACCATGCATAGTCACAGCGAACGGGTTGCATCCTAAAGGTTTACCCTGGGTCCTGATGATTCAGTAAAGGCAAAATAGAAGGCGTGATCGTCATCTGGGCCTTGAGAATAGTAGATGTTAACACAAAATTGAAAAAAAAATTAATCGCCCCTTTCATAACCTTACACCATTACCAATCCTTAAAAATATTATTTTTCCCGCGGAGATTTATTCATTCAGAGGTTCATAAATGTAAATACATAGCCTGATAAACAAAGTTTCTCCAATTCACTAGGTGTTTGGCTGCTGATCTCCAATCCCTGAGACACCGTGTACTCTCCGCCAGATCTCGCTACACCTGGTCTACCCATCTTGCTCGCTGCGCCCCTTGTCGTCTTCTTCCTGCCGGATTTGAGGCAAACACCATCTTCGCAGGGTAGTTGTCCGGCATTATTGCAACGTGCCCTGCCCAGCGTATCCGTACAGCTTTGGCCACCTTTTGAATACTGGGTTCGCCGTAGAGTTGCGCGAGCTCATTGCTCATCCTTCGCCTCCATATTTCGTTCTCCTGCACACCACCAAAGATCGTCCTTAATACCCGTCGTTCGAAAACTCCGAGCACTCCCAGGTCCTCCTCGAGCATTTTCCATGTTTCATGCCCGTAGAGAGCAACTGTCTTTATTAGCGTTTTGTACAGGTTACTTTAGTAAATTTAATAAACTGTTCGTTATTTTATAAACTTTTTAAATGATAAACTCCTGATGTGAAACAACCGGCGAAACTTCGGGAGGTTTTTCTAATAGCGGTGACGGTGACGGAGACCAGTCGCCGCGGAATGCCAAATGATTAATCTTGTCCTTTATTAAAAATCGATTCGCTTTTATAAGCAAATGCATTTGCCGAAATATTTAATTCGATGTGTGTATTTACATGTATGGCCAACTTGGGCCCCTACTGGAAACAGCTGGAGTGACGACCATCAAAATTGCAACGCTGCATTTTGCGTGCTGTATGAATCAAGCACCAAGCGTTGCAGTACACTCAGTAAGGCCTGGTAGCGAGTGTGCTGTAACGCTTAGGCATAAGTCGTTCAGTATGTAACGGAACTTACTTGCGCGGGTCAGTGGTTTAATTCGAAATTTGTTTGTTAATGGTTTACGGTGCCGTACATCTTTTGTATACGTATACGTATACGTAAGTATACGACATTACACTTCGTAAGGAGGCATAGTCTGTTCGACCGCAGTTACTTGTGGAGCCCATAGTAGGCACGACTTCCGTTGATAAAACGCCTCCGGATCTCACGGATGGTATCATTGTCCTCGGTTTCCGGTGAGCCAAGATAGACAAACTCGTCGACTACCTCGAACTCTAGCCTTTACGAATAGACTTGAATTATTGAGAACAGGAGCAGAGAGTCCAAAGCCTTTGTAAAGGAGGATGGTTGCAACAGCTCTTAACCATGGCTGTTGCGTAAAATCCAATGGTTAAAGCCCCTAAGCTAAGGTGTTATGCGACCCGTGCCGATGGATGACGTGGTGGGGAGGAGGGGGTTAATAAATACCCAGCCTCTAACGGAGCCTGTGAAGCATCAGGGCACCCTTCACAGTAATTAGCCCTTACTGTGTCACGCGGGTCACTGATGCAGCGGACTCTTCTTTTCCCAGAGACTCATGGGAATTTTATGGATCACATCAATTCACAAAATTCGGCCACCGGCAGCTTTTCTTTGCCGGTACCCATGGACTTATCGGAGCGTAGTCCAATAAAAACAAATGCACCAGGCAGAACGGAGGAGATGGAGCATAAGGATGACTTCAACCTCGACAGCGAATCGCTGGACGGAGGACCCTCTGCTTTATCCTTAATCCTACGTTCTACACAAGGGAATGACGAAAGTCAAATGGATTTACTTCCAGGTCCAGAGACAATCCCCGATGACGAAGGGAAACCCGTATCATCGGCACCCCTTGTCAAGCAACTTTCAAACGCGCAAAGGCGACGATTGAGCAAAAATCTTCGCTCCGGTCTCTCGTACGAAGAAGCCAGGAAGCTGGCCCTCCTTCCGAATAAGCAGCTTGCTCAAACAAACCAAGTCGCCGCCAAGCGACAGCGGTCGGACGACTTGGTGTCCCCAAACACCAGTACTAAGTGTTCGCAGCCTACAAAACTGCGGAACGACACTGGCTTGGGGTCATCGGGTCCAAAGCCGCTCCCGACGGCCACATTTGAGGACATAGTGGGAGCTTTAAGCCTTGCGGTTACCTCTGCTACTCACCCCAGCTCCCTACTCACAACGAACCAGCTCCAGACTGTCCGGACCTCTATCCTCGATCACATTGCTGACCAGGAAAATTCAACCACCAAACCCAAGTTTAACGGTTGTCATCTAAAAACTGGCTTCCTGCAACTTGCCTGTGCCGACACCGACACAGTGCAGTGGTTGGAAAGGGAGGTACCTTCTCTCGTACCGTGGGAGGGAGCACAGCTTCGTGTATACCACATGAAGGATCTGCCGAAGGCCAGACGGTATGTCGGTTACTTCGCGGACAGTGCGACTCTCCGGACGAGAAGATCCTACGTTCACTCCAGAATCAGGACGACCATCTCTCTACCAAAATGTGGGTAGCCTGTAACCGCAATCTGGTAAAGACCTTGGTCGAGCCAGTTCTGGATATTAACGAAGAATCGGCCAAACTCATCGAGAGTGGAAACCATGAACTACGGTTTCGGTAAAAAACGCATCCGAAAGGTAAGCGGAAGGCCGAACGTCACAGGCAGGAAAGACTCCGTCGCAATGTCAGAGAAGGTATGTGCGTGTTACTCCTCCGGGAGTACCTTGCCACCACCCGGGAAAAGCGATCCTGCGAATGGACTAAAGGTTCGCGTGGAAAACTCCCCCGGGAGTGCCCCACAACCACCCAAACGCAACCCTGCGGCTGGGAAGGTACACGCAGGATGCTCCCCCTGTCACCACCCAAACAACGCAACCCCGCGGCTGCTCGGACGGTTCCGCTGAAGACTCGCATGAGTTTGAAGCATCAACCACCGAACAGTCACACCCCCCGGAGTCAAAAACCGCCACAGAGTGCGGGACGACCTTCTGTTGCCAATCGACTGCTGCAACCGAAGCCGAACAGTGAGGAAGAACAACTTCCATCAACCAGCCAAACCGCTGTTGGCAGCCGTCAGCTGATACCCGGATCATCTTCCGATCCGAACAAAGACGGCAACCTCACTGCAAAGTGAGCAGCCTTCTCTGCGTGCAAGCGAATCTCCATCACGCAAAGGCACCTCGGGTGTTCTTTGCAGGAGATTCGCCAAGAAGCAGCTAGTGGCTGCACTCATACAGGAGCCGTGGATAAACGAATCTCAAATCCTCGGACTTAACACTCCAAACGGTAGGTTAATCTACTACGACACGCAGTCCAAACAAAGGACTACAATTCTGCTAAATAGAGAACTGAAATTTTTACCTATTAGAGAATTTATCCAACGCGATGTCGTTGCCGTCACGGTTGAAGTACCGACAACCAGAGGAAAGCAGGTGATGGTTGTCGCGTTGGCCTACTTCCCGGGCGACCAAGGCGATATACCGCCACCCGAAGTTGCTACGCTCGTGCGGTACAGCAAGGACATCAACAAGCCATTTCTGATCGGCTGCGATGCCAGCGCCCACCACACGATCTGGAGCAGCTCGGATACCAACATTAGGGGTGAGTACCTACTTGAATACCTTACTTCTAACGATGACAATATATGTAATGTAGAGAATAACCCCACTTTTATCAACGCTATCAGACAGGAGGTCCTTGATCTCACTCTGAAAGCGCCTCTATTTCTGAAAGGATTAAAAATTGGCATGTCTCCGATGAACCTAGTTTGTCGGATCACAGACACATTGTTTTTAATATAGAGTCTAACCCTCTGAAAAGAGAGCTTTTCAGAAATCCTAAGAATACAGATTGGGGATCCTTTAAGGAACACCTGATTGATTCACGAACTTTCAGTTACAGTTACAGTAACGCAAACTGTCAACTAACACAGCGGTCAGTATGCCGTGACGTACCCTGGTTGAATGATCAACTCAGTGACCTTCGTCGGGAAACTAGGCGGTTGTTCAACAGGGCAAAAGTCACATCTTACTGGGACGACTACAGAGCGTCCCTCACTTAGTACAACGCCGAGCTACGCAAGGCTAAACGGAAATCCCGAGTTTGTTTCTGTGAAAAAATCCAAACTTGGGAAAGACTAGAAATAGCATCCCAATGGCAACAGGTACGGGGTTGTAGACAACCTAAAAAAGTAATCTATCTGAACCCCGGAACCGCCAGAAAGTTCCTTTTTGTTTGCAGAAGCTTATGACCACTGCTACCATTGGTTAGATATATTGTGGTATAGAAAGTTACTTAGTCTAAATCGTAATGAACTACGGATAATCACGGGACTCCTTACCGGACACTGTCCCGCTCTTTATCATTTAAAGAAAATCTGTGTAATGTTGAACGACACCTGTCGACTCTGCAAATCTGAACCAGAGAGTTAAGAGCATTGGCTTTGCTCTTGCGGAGCTCTTGCTTTCTCTAGGTACAACTTCTTAGGAAGCTACCTTTCAACTCCATACCAATTATGGAGCTCTAATCCCAAGCAGGTCATTAGTTTCATCAACTATGTTGGGGTACAGGTTTACAACAAAACAGTTCTACTCCATCAATGAGTACGAGCAATCCGTAACCTGTGCACAGCAATCGGGGCCAGCCACAAAAGACAATCAGCAAGACTGTCGCAGTGGCATTTCAGTACCCAGTGCCCTTCAGGCATACGGGAAAAAAACCCCGAGCTCATTTCCGTCGATCGTAATGCTACTGCCTAAACGATGTCGATCGGCTTCGGTTCCGCTGGCTAGCATATACTTCGTTTTGGACGTGTTTATCTGCAACCTAATCCTCGCTGCTTCGCGTTTCAGTCTGGTGTACTGCTCTGCCACCGTCACAGTTGATCTGGGACAATGTCCATGTCAACAGCAAAGCAAACGAAATGACTGGATTTGTTGAAAATCGTACCCCGCGTGTTGATGTCCACTCGATTCATTACACCCTGTAGCGCAATATTGAATAGCAGGCAGGAGAGACCATCACCCTGTCGAAGCCCCCTGCGTGATCCAAATGGACTCGACAATCCACCCGAAATCCGCACAGAGCACTGCATCCCTCCCACCGTAGCCTTCATTCGTCTAATCAGCTTCCCCGGAAATCCGTTCTCGTTCATGACCTTTCATAGCTCTTTTCGGTCGATAATGTCATACGCGGCTTTGAAGCCGATGAATAGGTGGTGCGTGGGGGTTCTGTATTCACGGCATTTCTGAAGGATTTGCCGTATAATGAAGATTTGGTCCGTCGAAGGCCGTCCTTCTACGAAGCAGGCCTAATAACTTCCCACAAATCTGTTGGCTAGTGGTGAGTGGCGGCGGAAAATAATTTGGGAAAGCACTTTGTAGGCGGCATTCAGGCCGGTGATCGCACGATAGTTCCCACAATCTTATAGATGGGACAAATAATTCCATCCTTTCACTCCTCCGGTGGCTGTTCTGTATCCTAAGTTCTTGCAATCCGCCGGTGTGACCAAATGGCCAGCTTTACTGGGCCCATATTTATAAGCTCAGTTTCGAGGCCATCCTTGCCAGCCGATTCATTGTTTTCTAGCTGCTTGATGGCATCCTTAACTTCGCCTATCGTTGGGGCTGGCACGTCTTCTACATTTGTCGTACCGGCAGGATCGGTTTCTCCGCTGCCATGGTCTTATGCCTGGGCGCCATTCAGGTGTTCGTCGAAGTGCTGCTTCCACCATTCGGTCACGATTGTCCGTCAGAATACTACCACCTTTATCTTGACACATTCCGGCTCGCGGCACAAAGCCTCTGCGGGATGCGTTGAACTTTTGATAAAACTTTCGCATTTCTTGAGAATGATGCAGCTGTTCCAGCTCTGCAAATTCCTCCTCCTCCAGATTGTTCCAGTCTGAATTTCTTTGTCCCTCGTTCATTACTTGTGAGAGTTTTACGGTGGCGGCTTGTAAGGTCTGAGCACCAGCCACCTGTCTCGCCGCAGGACCATCGTGCACAACACTGTTTAGAGTCCCACGTTGGCACGAGGACGGTAATCGGCCACCCCTAACCTGGAGTACAGACGCCGTTTAGATCCGCTCCAACATTGAGGACAGACGCTCGGAAACTCAAAAGAGCCCTCGTTCCCTGTCAGCATACGACCAAGTTCCCACCGGGGTTTGTTACCCGATCTTCCCTTGCTTGCTCGTATCTAAGCTGGCACCGCGTGGAGATCGGGATAGGAGTGGTTGGATAAGAGGCTAAGGACCACGTGTAGGGTCTATTTTATTCCAGTAGGCGCACTTGACCCCGATGATACGCATTATCCAGCCGTTGAGCCAGCCAATTGTAAATACATAGCTGTTTTGATTCTAAACCACAAACACATTTTTAGTGCAAATCCTTATTGAACACGTCTCGACACTAAAGAGTCGAGAAAGTACACAGAATGAACTCTTTTCAAAACAACAACGCTGCGTAAATAAATAAGCTTATTGTTCGTTGCACAGATGCCATAAATTCCTTTCATCAGTTTAAATTGCGCAAGTTTCCCCTTTTCAGTAGCCTATGTGGCGTGACGTATGTAAAAGCACGCGTGCTCGCTTATTCATCATTTCAGGGACGAATGGCCATAAATGAATCAATCAATCAATCATTTATCATCATTTAAAAACAAATAACCGCACATTATGCGACGCGACGCGAGACCAGACAAACAACACTTATTGTTCTTACAACATAAAAACGCATTTAAAATTACCTTTAGTCGACCGGTTTCGGGCTGCTACCACCCATCTTCGGGACTTTGTCCAGACTAGTTGTTTTTGCTCTCCGTACGCTGTGGGCGTTCGAAGAGAGAAGAGATTTACTGCACTCTCAGTTTCGTCAGTCCGAATAAGCAGGATGTAACAGGGGATCGTCTACGTTCATTAATCGCTCCTGTGAATTGCTAATGAAGTACGACTCCCATGCATTCAATTGAGATGCTTTCCTAACGTTTTTAATTAATTTCGCTTCTTTCCAATTGATTACGTGGTCACAACTGATTGCGTGGGCGGCTACACTTGATTCGCATATTTTTCCGTTATCAACGGCAGCTTTGTGTTCTTTCAAGCGCACTTTAACCTCACGGCGAGTTTGTCCAATGTAAACTGAAGGGCAATTTTGGCAAGGTATCCTGTAAATGCCTGAATTCTCATCTGGAGGAACCTTGTCCTTCAAATTGCACAGTAAATCACGTAATGTGTTTTCACTTTCATGTACAACCTGAAGCCCTTGCCGTTTCAGTGTTGCTTTGATCGGGTTGGTAATCTTTGGGTAGAACGGCAGGCTGACTCTTTTGATTTAGTCTCGTTCTGGTTGCAGCGTTGTTGACATTCGTCTATGTCGTTTGCGTCGGTGTGTGAAACGGCAAGGGCTTCAGGTTGTACATAAAAGTGAAAACACATTACGTGATTTACTGTGCAATTTGAAGGACAAGGTTCCTCCAGATGAGAATTCAGGCATTTACAGGATACCTTGCCAAAATTGCCCTTCAGTTTACATTGGACAAACTCGCCGTAAGGTTAAAGTGCGCTTGAAAGAACACAAAGCGGCCGTTGATAACGGAAAAATAAGCGAATCAAGTGTAGCCGCCCATGCAATCAGTTGTGACCACGTAATCAATTGGAAAGAAGCGAAATTAATTAAAAACGTTAGGAAAGCATCTCAATTGAATGCATGGGAGTCGTACTTCATGAGCATTTCACAGGAACGATTAATGAATGAAGACGATCCCCCTGTTACATCCTGCTTATTCGGACTGACGAAACTGAGAGTGCAGTAAATCTATTCTCTCTTCGAACGCCCACAGCGTACGGAGAGCAAAAACAACTAGTCTGGACAAAGTCCCGAAGATGGGCGGTAGCAGCCCGAAACCGGTCGACTAAAGGTAATTTTTAATGCGTTTTTATGTTGTAAGAACAATAAGTGTTGTTTGTCTGGTCTCGCGTCGCGTCGCATGATGTGATCGTCGGTTCTTACGTTGCACAAAACATCGAAAATACAGACAAATAACCGCTTTGGGATTAAAGTCCCTTGAAAAAGAAATCAATCAATCAATCAATCAATCATTACAGATTCATAACCTGTTAAGAGCGATGGAAACGAAACGACTATAATCCGATTGTCGTTTTGTCTTAAAGTGTACAGATCACGATGTGTTCAAGTAATGAATAAACTTGAATCCTCTCAGTACGTAACAAAATGTTGATGCATTGCTCACTCGGAAATAATAAATACATAACTAGACTATATACAGCTCTTAGAAGAGAGTGATCCGCGCAACTCGTTGTGTTTTTTTCTCCGTACGTGGCTCGTCACACGAGGAAAAACGATAGCAAAAGAGAATTATGAACTTGACTTGTCCCCTTCGTATCACAGTGACGCAGTAGCAATGATGTGGTGCGGTTACTGCGGGAGGGAGAGTTATTTTTGGCTATTTTGGCTTCCGGCAGGTTTGCTACACAAATTAATGAAAAACTACTGGAGTAGTCTGAAACATGATATATAATATATTTTGTTTTATTCATTTGAAAAGAGGCTGCTTAAGCAGGTAATACAAAAATAATAGGTACCAAACTTTGCTATTATTCAATTAATCGAATTATCCCACGTTAAGCTTGCGGTTATGCCGAAGAATTTAACTACCTCTTGTTTTGGTTATGATTTGGTGAATGGAATATTTTCCTCATATTAATTTGAGAGGTAGTGCTAAGAGGAGAGAGAGGGGAGGTGGCTACCTGATATAAATAAATTTAAAAAAACACAAGCTTGGCCTAATTTGCGTTATAGTAGACATTCAAATGCCTAAACCTATCTCCTAAAACTAAATTCTTTTAAGTCGTATTGAACTAAGATTTTTAGTAAACATAACAATAATTCTTTTCAAGCAACAATAAGTTTCAGGGTACGTGTAATATTTTATTTTTTTATCGTTTCCTTTCGGATTGACTCTTTCTTACAAAGAATCACTACGTTACTTATTGTTACGTAGGAGGGAGGGAGGGGGAGGGGGGGGGTAGTAGAGACAGTTACGTAACTATCATGTTTGCTCGAAATTGAAAATTTCGGAGGGGGTTCAGACTGATTAGTGGTAAGTAATTTTAGTGGGGGGGGAGTAATGTCGAACGCTACCTATCGTTACATAGAGGGGGGGGGTCTGAAATCTAGATTTTCAGCGTTACGTAATTTGTAATATAACACGTCGATGTTGCACCATTATGTTTAATATAAGAGCAATTCCATCACAAAAACGGGCAATCAATTTAGTCGACCATTGCAAATAGTTTTATAGCCAAGCAAAAATTCGGTTTTCAAATTTTTTATGGTGCCAAATGACTTAAAAACGCATGAAACGGCGAGAATTTGTGTCATCTGAAAAAAAAATTGCAAAAATCGACTCTCTGGGACTTAATTGTTTTTTCAATTGTGGAAGGCGGAGTTTAAAACATTAAGAATTTATTTAATGAAATCGATCGCTAATCTCTCGAAATAGCCTGCATAATTATATACACTATAAGTAGCATCGAATACATAATGTTTCTTTAGGGTGGTACATTTATTCGGCATAGGGTGGTTCATAGTATAGTGAAAAATGAGTATAAAATAAAAAAGCACTTCGGTTCGTTTGATTGGTGTGACGTCTTCTAGAAAGTTGTAGATAATAATTCTGTCTTTCCAAAAAAATACATTTAAAAAAATCATTTATTGAAAAATAAAGTTAGAAGAAAAATTGAAAAATTAATATTCAAATGATTTTTTTAAAAATCTGATTTTTTTAATAAAACCTACAAAAGATTGCCAAAACAACGTAACCAGTCCGATCATTTAGAAGTTAAGAAAAAAAAAGTTATTGTTTTTTGAAAAAAATAATTAAAAAAAAAAAATTCTTTCGATCGTTTTTTTCAAAAGGAATATTTTTCTTTTGGAAAGACAAAATATTGTCTACAACTTTGCCGAAGACATTATGTCAATCAAACAAACCGTTTCGACTGTAGACATATTTTTAATTTCCAATAGAGCACTGTATGAGGAATTAAGAATATTTTTACAGTCAAAAAGGTTTATTTGATTGTCATAGCAGAGCCGTAGGTACTCCGTTTTGCGTGGGGGGACAGAGAATTTTTTTAATTAAACGTTTTTTGGAGGGAAAGCCGTTTAAACCTCCTATGTCGATAGTTTTAGCACCAAAAGATTCAGAAGGTCATCTATATATTTTCAAATAAGCGTTAGTGGTGTCCCATAAGAATTTTCTTATTTCCGAAAATCTGGTTTTCCGGGTATATATTCCGAAAAAAAAACCAAGCTGCGAATATGCGTATCGTTGAAAAAAAAACAGGGATAAAAACTTTATAATTTCTACCTTACAGCGACGAACCCGTTATTCGACCAATTCAATATTCATTAAATAAATGATCAAACCAGCAAGAGAAGCAATGCAAGGACGAGTGATGGCATACAACGATTCTATGACACTTATTAGAGCCATTTACACAACGTTCGAAAAACTAAAAACAGAAGAGAGTTCTAAAAAGTTATAATCTAAAACAATAAATGCATTGAAGGAATTACAGCGTTTGAAACCCATCTTTGAGAGTCGCCTTATTCTAAATCGACGATACTGATACTTTAGATACTGTCTGAATATTGAATATTTGAAATGACTAGTCTTGTGTGTCATTTTTTGCCCACGATTTTTTCAATCCAAGAAATCAAAAAGTGAACAATAAAAACTTCTGGAAAAACTGGTCAAATTTTGCAGCAAAACTTGTTTTGCATTGTTCTTATATAATCAAACATATATGGTTCTCTCATTAAAATGACACATTTAGAAAAACTGACATTTTTACTCCCAGACGCTGGTTCGGACATCCGAAACGGAAGTACGCGGATCGTCATTTCAACTTCGCCGCGAATCAAGCGGGCTCACCAAAAGATTGAGTAATTTAACCTTTTTGTCATACGAGTTCGACCGTTTTGATTGTTCGGATTTAAACTTGTTTTTTTTCTTTGAGATTTAATGAACTACTACTGGAGACTATTCAATAATGCTTATGGTAAAAAATAGCTTTCGGTTTCGTTGTTCAGGTAATCTTTTGAAGTTTTTATAAAACCTAAATTAATCCACCTAGCGGTCAGACCCAGCCTTTCTCATTCAAACTTTGTTTTGTAAAAATAGATTTATATGAACGCTTCAATCCAATGAATGTATATTCATTCTTTAGGTTCTAAAATATTGATGTTGTAATCTATACATATAAAAAGGTAGTCCGGTCTGTCTGTCTGTCTGATCCATATAGGCTCGAAAACTACCGAACCGATCGACGTGAAAATTTGTATGTAGGGGATTTTGGTGCCGATAAAGGTTCCTATGATAGTCCTCTCTCTTCTGTAAGGGAGGGGCCCCATAAAATTAAACATAAATGTCTGCACAACTCAAGAACAAACCAAGCAAATGAAACCGAATTTGGCATGTGGATGTTTTAAGGGGTAACAAATATGTTCATAATAGTTGGACTCCCCTCCTTTTTCTGGAAGTGGAAATGAAACACAAATTTCTGCACATCTCGAAAGCTAACCAATTATAAATGGGACCATATTTGGCAGGTGAATGTTTTTAGTAGAAACAAATTTGCTCCATAATCGACCTCAGGCAACATTTTATATTGTAAGATGGCAACTTCCGTTTTCTGGAAAACAGCCAAAAATGGCGGATTTCCACACAATATAATTATATCCGGATCTAGAATGATACACAGGAGCTAAAATCGATCGAAATTGTTTTCAAATGCCAATATGAGATCCAAAGTGGCGACTTCCGGTTTCGGAAAAACAGCGACATACGACAAAATACCACTCAATATGGGTATTTCCGGAACCGTAATGATGCACTGTTACCAAAAATCGACTTCAGAAAACATTTTGAATTGTGAGATGGCAACTTCCGGTTTCTGTAAAACGGCCTGAAATGGACGTTTCCCATTAAATATGAGTATCTCCGGAACCAGAAAGATGGACAGAAGCTAAAAATTAATCACAGACGCAATCTTGAATTTTAAGATGGTGACTTCCGGTGTCTGGCAAACAGCCGGAAATGACCAAATACCATTGAATATGAATGTTTTCGGAACCAGAATTACGCCCAGATGACAGAAATTGATTTCACAGGCAATTTTGAAGTCCAAAATGATGACTTCTGGTTTTTGAAAAACAGCCCAAAGTGACCAAATACCACCCAATATGAGTATCTCCGGAGCCAGAATGTAACTAGAAGCTAAAAATTGACTTCAGACACTATTATGAATTGTGAGATGGCAACTTCTGGTGTCTGGAAAACAGTCAAAAATGGCCGATTCCCGTCTAACATGAAAATCTCCGGATCTAGAATGATACACAGCAGCTGAAATCGACCACAGACCCCATTTTGGATTTGGATCAGGTTGGCGACTTTCGGTTCCTGGGAAACAGCCGAAAATGATCAAATAACACCCTATATGGGTGTTTCTTCAACCAAAATGACGCTCAGAGGCCAGAAATTATCTTAAATACCATTTTGAAATCCAAGATGGCGACTTCCGGCTTGTGAAAAACAGCCTAAAATAACCGAATACCATCCAATATGAGTATCTCTGGAACCAGAATGATGCAATGAGCTAACAATTGACCTCATGCACTATTTTGAATTGCTAAATGGCAACTTCTAGGATACAGTCAAAAATGACCGAATAATACTCAATATGGATATTTCCGTAATCGAGATGATGCATAGAAACCAAACATTGACCCTGGACACCATTTTGAATTTAAAGACGACCACTGTGAGTTTCTGGAAAACAACCAAAATAACTAAATACTTCCCAATATGAGTATTTCCGGTGTTAGATTGATGCCAGAAAACCAGCTGAAAATGACCGAATACCACCCAATATGAATATATTCCGAATTAAGACGATGTACAGAAGCCAAAAGTCGGAGATGTTGTCATTTCGATAAAACCAATCATTTCAAACGATTTGTTATTTGACTTTGATCATATCCTATGGTCGATTCGTCGTGCATTTGCAGATATTAAACACATCGCAAAGAATCAATGAATTTGGAACGTTCAAATAGTACGATACTACATTTAAATTATGTTGAGGCCACATATATCGATCAAAGCAGGTATATTTTTCAATAGTCTTTTCTTCTTTTCTTTCCATAACTTTTGAGCTACATATCAAATTATTATGAGGTTTGTTATTTGTAAGTTTGAGAGATGACTAGTTCGTATGACACTAGTTATGTTCAAATAAGTCATGTAATCTTTGAGATTACAGGTTTTCGTTGTTTTATTAACAAATTAATACATAACGGTTGCCTAAGTTCTATTATAATCAAATGAAATGGGAACGTATAGGGCAGCCAAAATTTGAAACCACGTGTTCAATCATTATTCATCAGTTAACCCTTAACTAGCCCGCTCATCTAATCATATTGATCAAATCGGTTGTGTAGTTTCTGAGATAATGAAGTTTCGTGATTTTCACATTTCGGTAGATTACAGACGAAGTTACAGATCGATTACTGTAAAATTCAATAGGGTGTTATGAGGCAGTTAGACTTATTATTTGACACTAATTTTGTGGAAATCGGGTCAGCCATCTCTGAGAAAAGTGAGTGAGTCGATGTAGTCTTCGGAATATGTTCCTTTTCATAGCTGGATTTCACATCTCTAAACATAACAGGCAAAGTAATAGTCCGATTGCAAAACAAATCAACAGTGTGTGTGTATGTGCAGATTTTTATTTCACTCACTTTTCTCAGAGATGGCTGAGCCGATTTTCATGAAATTAATTGCAAATGAAAGGTCTTGATGTCTCATAATACCCTATTAAATTTCATTGTAATCGGATTTATAGTTTAGAGGTTATGTATCAAAATGTAAAAATCATGAAACATCATTATCTCAAAAACTACACAACCGATTTAAACAAAATTTATTTCAAATGAACGGGCTACCTGAAATACACTTAACATTTGAGTTTTATGAAGAACTTGTGGTTCAAAAGTTATGAAAAGAAACGTGTTCTGAAGACTGTTTTATCTCACTCATGTTTCTCAGAAATGGCTGAACCGATTTTCATAGAATCAGTGTCAAATGGAAGGTCTAGCTGTCCCATAGGACCCTATTAATTTGTTTTGCAATCGGACTATCACTTTGCCTGTTATGTTTAAAAATGTGAAATCTAGCTATGAAAAGGAACACATTCCGAAAACTACTTGGACTCACTCACTTTTCTCTGAGATGGCTGACCTGATTTCCACAAAATTGGTGTAAATTAATGAGTCTAGCTGCACCGTAACACCCTATTGAATTTTACTGTAATTGGACTGTAACTTCGTCTGTAATGTATCGAAATGTGAAAATCACGAAACTTCATTATCTCAGAAACTACACAACCGATTTGATCAATATTATTATCATATGAGCGGGCTAGTTAAGGGTTAACTGATGAATTATGATTGAACACGTGGTTTCAAAGTTTTGCTGCCCTATACGTTCCCTATTTATTGGATTATAATGGAACTTAAGCAACCGTTATGTATTAAATTTCAAATTATTTCACTAACTTTCGTCAACTTTTACCTAAAAACAATCAAAATTAAAATTGGGGCAGAATGCACTATGAAGAGCTTGCAGGAGATTGCTTGACAACTTAGAGCATGTTCCATTATTTTTGATTTTACTTTCGAGACTTCAAGCGCTTCTCACTTCGCGTGCTGATTTCTGCTAGTGGCATATTAGCCTACTGCTTTGGAGCATACTGGCCTTTGTTGTGGTGCGTTTTGGTCACGGGCTTGTTTGGCGGCAATGGTAATTTTTACCAAAAAAAGACATTGATATCGAGTATTTTATAATAAACTTCGTCATAAACATACAATAAATAGATCCTACAATCATCCTACATAATACAACAAAACAACGAAAGTATATTATCTCAAAGATTACATGACTTATTTGAACATAACTAGTGTCATACGAAAGAGTCATCTCTCAAACTTACAAATAACAAACTTCATAACTATTTGATACGCGGCTCAAAAGTTATGGAAAGAAAAGAAATTCAAAGACTGTTCAAAACTATACCTGCTTGGATCGATATATGTGGCCTCAATATAATTTAAATGTGGTATCGTACTATTTGAACGGTCCAAATTCATTGATTCTTTGCGATGTGTTTAAAATCAAAGTCAAATAACAAATCGTTTGAAATGATTGGTTTTATCGAAATGACAACATCCTCGTTTTTTGCCTTCTGTACATCGCCTTAATTCTGATAATATTCATATTGGGTGGTATTCGGTCATTTCCAGCAGATTTTCTGGCATCAATCTGACAACGTAAATACCCATATTGGGAGTTATATAGGTATTTAGGTTGTTTTCCAAAAACTGTAAGTAGTCGTCTTTAAATTCAAAATAGTGGCTAGGGTCAATGTTTAGTTTTAGTTCCCTCTTCCAGAAGAGGGAGGGGTCTCAAACTATCATAGGAACCTTTATCGGCACCAAAATCCCCTACATACAAATTTTCACGTCGATCGGTTCGGTAGTTTTCGAGCCTATATGGATCAGACAGACAGACAGACCGGACTACCTTTTTATATGTATAGATTACAACATCAATATTGTAGAACCTGAAGAGAGGATATACATTTATTGGATTGATGCGTTCATGTAAATCTATATTTATAAATTAAAGTTTGAATGAGAAAGGCTGGGTCTGACCGCTAGGTGGATTCATTTAGGTTTTTTTCAAATGGGCTGGTTTGGATAATTAATTTTTAACTTTCTTTCAATTAGTTTTCAAAAAATCAATAATATGTTTTTAGAGTCTATATTTATTTGGGAGACAAAACTATTAGTTACAACTTTGCCCAAGACGCTCACACCGCTTAAACGTGTTGGCTCTAAAAATATTTGTAATCATCAATACCATCATAACAGCATTTTACAATACCTTTTCAAAAATGAGTTGTGTTACAAAAAATTGAACCAATAGCACAAAAGGACATATTTTGCCTATGAAAACGTCTATGCAAAGTTTCAGCCAATGGGCACGTTCAAGTTCTGATGATATAAACTTGACAGAAAATGTATGGTCGAACTGTCAAAACGACGCAACCCCAGAAACAACGAGTCAATTGTGTTGCGTATCTGATTGAGATCCCTATACTCTTATTATCACTGAATAACATCGAAACAGTCTTTTGTCCGATTATATAAGCCAGAGCACTGTGTGTTCAATCAAGTGTTGGCAAACGACAATATTGTGGTAAATAAAACGAATAAATTGTCTGGTACAACATTCGCAAAAACAAGTACAAGTGTCCTAGAGAGTATATTTTTCAAACAAAATTAAAAAAAACATATCCCATCAGTTTCCACCGTTTCATGTACTTTCAAGACACTTGGAATCGAAAACGTTATTCAAATTCCATGTACCTCCCGTGTGTGATTTTGTAAATGACATGAAAGCATTCAACATTTTCCGCAAGACACAATCTTAATTTTGGTTGAGATAATTTTTTTTTGTACAGAGTAGTTTTTTGAAACATTTTGTAAATTTGTTTTGAAATATCTTGCCATTTTACATGGTATTTTTTCCAATTAAACATTGCCACCCTAACGACAATGATGTAACAAATATTATATTTTCAGTAATTGGTATTGAGTGAAAAGTGATTTTTTTCATTTTATACTCATTTTTACACAATATTATGAACCACCCTATGCCTAATAAACGAACCATCCTAATAAAACATAATGTATTCGATGCTAGTTATAGTGTATATCGTTATACAGGCTACTTCGAGAGACTAGCGATCAATTTTATTAAATAAATTCTAAATATTTTAAACTCCGCCTTCCACAATTGAAAAAAATACTAAGTCCCAGAGAGTCGATTTTTGCAAAAAAAAAAAAAAAATCAGATAAAACCAATTCTCGACGTTTCATGCGTTTTTAAATTATTTGGCATCAAAAAAAATTTCGAAAACCGAAATTTTACGTACCCTCCCCTTGGGTGATTTTTCGTTTTTTTCAAAAAGGGGAAGCTTCAATCGCTTTGCGCCACTCCATTTTAAGTCCGATTGAGCTGAAATTTTGCGCAGGGTGTTTTTCGAGCAGGTGAACATTTTGCATTTTGTTTCTTTTTGAAATTTTCTGGTTACTTTTTTTTCATACGATGATTGGCACCCTTGTGTACATAGTTTAATCAGCCCACCAATAATTTTTCGCCAGTGCACTCTCACTATCGTGGACTCATCCGGTTGACCAGCGTGTTTAATTCTTTTTGACGCAAAAGGTTTTCTATTCGTCATCTGGAAGCCGTTTTCCGAAATTTAAAATATCAAATTCAACGGGGTGCTGCTCCCGGAGATGCCGATGGCAGTTTGAAATGATTATAGTTTTTGGTCGGTAAGTGCATTCTCTACTGCGAAAACTTGCCGAACTTTTTGCGGATATATTAACCTTTTTTGACAAAAATCACGATCATTGGCTGAATGATCATGAATAATCTTTGTTCATCATATGTACATATTGCGACTAACTCCATATACTCAGCTGTGCACATTAAGATACAGATGTTGTGGTTAGCACTCACGAGAAGAGGCGAAGGAAGGGAGAGAGAGTACGCCAGCAGGGATACTATATACATGGTGCTCCTTTGCAATCCTCGTAACTCGTCTTACACATAGATCTGCTTGCAAATGTGAGAAGAGTAAATGTATATCGCACACTGACAGCGATATTATTGCATCACAAAGGAGATTTATATGTATTCAAAAATCGCTAGAAACGATTTTTTTCCATCGCTGATAGAATGTAAGAAATCATATATGCGATGCGAACATTCAACGCATCAGCATAAACGATGAGTGCGGTCACCTGCTGGATCAGTATAAAGGTGACGGTACCACAACAAATAATAAACTGATCTTTGATAAAACTTATTTTCAAAGAGCACATTGAGAGTATACAAGCCAAGTGCATCAAATATACGAGATGTTTATATCCTCTCATAAACAGGAATTCTAAAATTTGTTTAAAGAACAAACTTTTGATTTACAAAAAAATTTTTAGACCAGCAATGCTTTATGCTGTACCGATCTGGTCAAGTTGCTGTTCAACAAGGAAGAAAACGCTCCAAAAGATTCAGAATAAAATTCTGAAAATGATTTTGAAGCGGCCTCCTTGGTTTGGTACACTCGAATTACAGAGACTTACTGGTGTTGAACCATTAGAAGCTATGTCAAATAAAATTATTTATAATTTTTGACAAAAATCGTTGCAATCCTCAATTGCTACGATAAGCTCTCTTTATAGCCAATAAGTTAGCAATTAAGTTAGTTGTAAGTTTACTTCCCCTTTTCTGACAAGTAGGTTTAAATCCCTACGAATGATAAGTCCTAATTGCGAAAGCAAACAAATCCTAACAATCAAAATTACAAATTTCTAACAGTGTTGAGAAGTCACCATTTGTGATTGGACACACATACTCATTATTTACTAATATTTATCATAAATACTTAAGCTAAAAAAAAAACTGATCTTTGAGTGCGATCACAGTCTGGTCATAACGCTCAAAAGAGCTAGATCAATTTGATATTCCCGGGTACGCCTGGGAAGCCGGATATATTAAGAATATTACATGGCTGACAGTGCCGTACTTTTGGCTAATAAAGATAAAGTAATGAAAAAAATTGTGAACAATTAGTTTTTGTTCGAACAAATAAATGAGTGCAAACACTTAACTGAATGCAAGTGAAATCCGTTTGTGATAAGGTAAAGGGAAACCTAGCGAAATAGTCAAATGTTCAGAAGGTTAAGTGCAATTACAGTGTATTCAGATGTTTAAGTCCAATTCACGACCTAATAGAGCTTTTCCGGATAATCGGATTGTCACCTGATAACAACTATCTGTTTGCGGAAGACTACGTTAATCGGGGGTATCATTCAGTTGCAGAATCGTTTAACCGTTGGTTACAATTCTTAGTTTTTTATTTATTCGTGTGTTTCGACCCTTCACGTTTCTCTCCAATACAGAACATAAGCACATAAGTTAGGGACAAATACCGCTGCAACAATACAAATCGCTGTTTGGTCGATGAGGATGGATTCAGCACGGCGCAAACTGTTTCAAAAATGAAGATTTGAATTAAGCGCAAAACTATTGGAGGGAACTGGCGGACTTTCTGAGGATATATAAGGAAGCAGACTCGTAGACTCGCGAGCTTTTTATACAATAGGCGTCCATGTGCTGTGTGAGTAAGACCTAGGATTGGACCCCCTCCCTTGGGGCTACCGGTAGTGCGCTTGCAGATTGACCCGCAGCTACGAAGAAACTGCGCAGCACACGGTTCGGCCCGCGAACCTGAAATGGTTCCGCGCCTAACCCGTAAAGGAGCATCGACACCCTTGGACATTATGTCCTAATCGTTAAGGAGGGTCCCCTCTCGGTTCTGGCCATTGCGGTCAGCCGCGGTCAGGCCGATTACGTCAAGGAGGAAAAACGCCTGCAAGATTCGGTCCGTGATATTTGGGTTCCCGCTGTCCTGGTATCCCGGCATCCGCCTTGTACCGGTACGACATCTGGTTGCGCAGTCGAGAGGACTTCTGCGTCAGCAAGCAAAGTTAAGCAGCAAAGACTAGTGAGTAGACACTACACGCCACACCATTGCACAGTGGTCCAGATCGTCGATTTAGCGGTATTTAATTTTTTGTGCAAAAACAGCTGTTGTTAGGTTAATATTATATCTAAAGGATATTTTGTGTTTTAAATGGCGCTTCTTTATAGAAAATAAAAATTAGGGTGGCTCCATTTTTTTCAAAAATAGCAAAACTAACTTTTTTGCTGATAAAGATACGGTTCTTTTTAGTTCAGAGGAGTTGTAGAGCCATTTATTCTAAACAACTTTGCCGAAGAAAGCTAGTCTCTATCTTGCATAGTTTTCACGGTATGATGAATTTAAGATAGCAAGTTAGGGTGTCGCTGAAAAATCTAGTTTTTTCGATTTAATTTTTTTATTTTTGATACAATTTAAACTTGGTTTTTAAACAATTTTTAGGTCTTTTCGAGGTGCAGTTTTTCTCTGAATACTGGAAAGCGCTATCTCATTCACAAGAAAAGTTATTAGGTTTTCCGCTTTCAAAATACGCCCTTTTCAAATGTTTGTATCTACTTAAATAGCAAACACAAACTAAAACTATTGATTGTGTTTGAAAAGTCGTTTTTTTCTGTACATAATATCTAAAATCTGGAGGGTGGATATTTTTCTATCTCAAATAAATCAAATTTGAACTTTGCGGTTTTGGTTGGATTTCTCGATATATGTCACATGCATGCTACTATATTTTTAATTTTTTTGTATTTGAAGTTCTTGGTTCTTGTCCTTTAATTCGCGATATCCTTGATTACCCGGTAGCTAGCCGACCCTGCGATACCAGCAATAGGGCCTGCTCTGCCGCAGTATTTGCCAGCCGTAAAGTGTTGGGAAGTCTGTAGGTTTCAATTGGCGTCCAAATAAAGGTCCGCGAAAGGTAATCAAGTGATCGATTAAAGTCAAAAATCTAAGGATTTTTTCTAATGGGAGGCGGAAGGGAATCGGTACTTAGGTACGAATTTCTTGGCCCTATCACTAATCCCCAGATCTATCCGATTTTATTTTGCTCTGAGATTGAGGACAGGTTCTGCACTTCCTTCAATCCGGACTCTGGGCAGTATCCAGGTAAACTGCATCGGAAACAAATATCTGCGAACGCGGAGAAGAGTGATTACTTGAAATCCGTGTCATGCAGTTTACCGTGATCCAGTCTTTTGTGGAAATTCATACACGCACTGGCCATATTGCGTGGACAATAGAGGAATTATCCGTTTTTTCCTCTATTCGATTGATAGTGGTGGAGCTGCGGTGAGGGGATGTCACTGTTGGAAGCACTGGTTCACACTGTAAAAAGATAATATGGTTACGATACAATTTTTATATTAGGGATCTTTACATCGAGCTCGTATACGAATACCCAACCGTAAACTGTGTGTCTTCCGTTACTCGTCAATGGAGGTGAGTATTTTTACGGCTGGGTATTTGTTTACGAGCTCGACATGAATACCCATATTATTTTCAATTTTATTTACCTGATGCAATCTTGCAAAGTCAAGAACACTATCATGGGGGTAGCGATACGATATACGCTGCATCGCAGGGCAATTTTTATTGAAAAAATTCACCCTGGCGTTGCTCACAGATAATTGCACAATGTGCTAGAATAAACAAAAGAAGTTATGCTTCGATATGTTATGGACTTACCTTGATTTCGTTGAAAATTTGGCCTGCTTTTACGAAAACTTTAACTTTCGCTTCGACACTTTGTGAAATTTGATACTTACATAGTGACACAGATGACAGCTTGTCTTGAGTCTGTCGGTAAAGTAGGGTGAAACAACGAAACCCGATGCGACAGTTGGTAACATTGACTGACTAGTGTTGGCGAAGTGGTGTATATAAGTGTAAATAGGGTTGTAAAATAATTTTGTAAATATTTTTAAATATGTATATTTGTTATTTTATTCCGATTGTATTATATTGAATTATACTGTGTGTATTATGGGTATGAAATTTTTAGCTTATTTAAATTATTGGTTTAATTATTGAATTTATTGTGATTTCGCGCGTTGTATAATGTTTGAGTAATATTTAATAATAAATTTATAATAATCAAAATCACGAATTGTATCAAGCTAAATGGTTTTATTGAGTAGCTAGATTCGATTAAAGAAAAAAAAATGCAAAATAACTTCGTGCTTTCACATTTTTTTTTCATGGGAGTGGTGGATAGTGTAACCGTTGGTTACAATTCTTAGTTTTTATTTGATGTCATTATTTATTCGTGTGTTTCGAGCCTTCACGTTTCTCTCCAATACAGAACATAAGCACATAAGTTAGGGACAAATACCGCTGCAACAATACAAATCGCTGTTTGGTCGATGAGGATGGATTCAGCACGGCGCAAACTGCTTCAAAAAATGAAGATTTGAATTAAGCGCAAAACTATTGGAGGGAACTGGCGGACTTTCTGAGGATATATAAGGAAGCAGACCCGTAGACTCGCGAGCTTTTTTTATACAACAGGGCCCGGGGCTACCGGTAGTGCGCTTGCAGATTGACCCGCAGCTACAAGAAACTGCGCAGTACACGGTTCGGCCCGCGAACCTGGAATGTTTCCGCGCCTAACCCGTAAAGGAGCATCGACACCCTCGGACATTATGTCCTAATCGTTAAGGAGGGTCCCTTCTCGGTTCTGGCCATTGCGGTCAGCCGCGGTCAGGCCGATTACGTCAAGGAGGAAAGACGCTTTGAGATGCAATAGATACACTTCCTCGTCCTTGATGCTTGACGCTTTGCAATGGCTATCGGTGAGACAACGAATTGTTTTTCTGACAATGGTGTTCATTTTTAAAGTAGCTAATGGATTGCTGCCCCGATATTTGTGTGATCGAATTGTTAGAGGAAGTGACATCCATAGCTATAATACAAGAAATGCGGGAGAAATTAGAACACCACATTTTTTAACTAGTGCTTCACAAAATTCATTGTTCTTTAAAGGAATAAATGTATACAATTCGATGCCTAGACACATTAGACGTACGGCGACGCTATCAGAATTCAAGAGACTATGCATTTCACACGTCAAAGCTGAATTTTAAGCAGTTATTTAAAAAAAATTAATTTAGCAAAACTGTAATTGACGAAGTTCTTGTAACGGATGATCTCTGTGGACTCTGCTTATATAGCTTTTTTTTAAGGAACATGGTAGCACTGAAAAACTATTATGTTCGTCACGTGGGTGATGATGGATTTTGTAATTATTGATGTAGTATAAAATAAAAAATGTGTAGTCTACGAAGGTTTAAAAATCGCGCGCGATGATCAGATATGAAGGACTGAATTTAGAAATTAAAACATTTTAAATGGAGAATACCTTTATTTTTTTTGGACATTATCAAGATACTCATCAGAGTAATCGGAACGATTTTAGTTCTGCTGGTTGTTATTGGACATTGGTTTCCTAGCCGGTCTAGGATATTTTCGAGTTGGAAATATCCTCGACTTCCCTAGGTGGGGGATCTCTTATAAATCACGTCGAAGTTGACAGTTGGACTTGTGATTTGCTTGCTGCTTACGGCAGGAATGGCCTCGTCGGGATTGTATCGTTTTTGTGGATGATTACACTGGATGTTGGCTTAACTCAGATGCAATTAATGTCTTGTGGCTGACAGTTCCAAATAAATTGATACCGACAACGCTTTGTCGATGAATTACTTGATTTTTGACGAATAATCTCTCTATTTGAATCGCTGCAAAGCATTGGATCAATTGTGAAGAAATTTATTTCTGTGATGAAAACCAGTTCGTTTTGTTTGCTTATCTGGTTTTATTGTTTTATAATAATTATCTTGTAGATAAATCGTCTTTCTCAAACCTTTGTAGGCGTAAGAGGTGTGACCATCATCATCATCATCATCACCCAACACGGTTTGGGGAAGCGGTATGATACCCTGAGGCCAGAAATCATCGTCAGAGGCCATTTTATATTACTAGACAGTAGCTTCCGGTTTCTGGAAATCAGTCTAAAAGAGACAAACATTACCCAATGTGAGTTTTTCAGTACCCGGGATGATGCTCAGAGGCCAGGAATCAACTCCATACTTCATTTTGAAATCCGAAATTGCGACTTCCAGTTTCTAGAAAACATCCTTCAATTGCCAAATATAATCCAACAAAGGTATACCAATCTTTGGATTTTAGAATATTGATGTTGTATTTGAAGGAATAATTGGAGCATAGTACTTTAAATTTGACGCAATATTTGTACTAAATAAATAGTTTTTCTATCATAATAACTCCTAATTTCGAACTTTGATCAGAGCCAGAGAAAGAAAAAAATCACCTCTAGCGAATAATGAATACATATAAAACAAACCTAAGATGCGTTGACATCGTCGTCAGTATGCGAAAAACAAAATATCGGTGCAGGTGCACTCTCTTTGTTTTCCTCTTTATGATATATTTCTATTCATTAGTGTACACCACAACACGTGGTTATCAATATGTGCTATTCGGTTTATAAAGTTATTCGTCTCTGTTACACAGAGCGATCAGAACTTGTTATATCCTTATTCATTTGACTCATGAATATGAATTTAAGACAAAAAAGGAAAGAAAATGACAGTGAATGCTCTCCTACTCTCGCTTAAACTCAACCGCTGCCGAAGTAGTCCCTTCCCCCACACATTCCCTCTCACCGCACCACACCTCTGCTGCTGTTCAGGCGACATGATATTCTCCTGTTGCTATCCTTTCTTCCCCCAACTACCGGCCTATGGAGAGACAAACGCAACGATTGAATCGCTTCTCAGAGCTGATGTAGTCTAGTCATGTGTTTGTTTTCTCCCAGAAACCTATACACCATATCATCATTCCATTATGGGTTGAGAGGATTCAAGTTTAGTCGCGGCCTGTACACTTCGTGAAGTGCACATGTGATGAATAAACGACGATTGCATCATATTCGTTTCGTTTCCATCACTGGCCACCGAGGCGTTGCACAATTTGATAATAAACAAAGGAACTCGACTAACGGTAGCGGCGCCCATGCTCACGCGTGGGTCTTAGCGCTCACGCTGGCGCACGTGTTTAGGAGCACATGTTATGGCGCTCTAAATCAGATACCCGAAAATGTACTAAAAGTTAAGCATCTTTCTCGTGCTTAACAGGCTAAGGAATGTCATAGGCCAGTATAGAACAGCTAGGTATGTGGTGACCGGATCGAAGGTGAAAAGGCCTCTCACCCTGAGTTACCTATAGGTTAATATTTAAGCTTTGGTGTAAATAAAGAGTTTTAATCTTCTGCTCAAGTCTCGAGTAGTTAATTTCGTGTGCTTTGAGCACGTACATGATATCCGAAAGTCCTGGTAGGGAAGTCCCTACATAGAGTGGTGACAGCGGTGGAAAAAAGGACCCCGCGTGGTTAGTTGAATATCTTTAGAATATCGCCAGAAAGAAAAGAGGACAGCAAATAGTGTCTATGAAGTGATTGTGATAAGAAAAAGGAATTTACAATAGAATAGAAGAGATGACTAATGATTGGTAGGCGAATTTTTTGAAGATTTGTGGAAGATAAATTCGAAGAGAGCAAAAGTTGGACGAATTTGTCATTCGTTTCTCTCTGAAAAGAAAATCGTGTTCTAAAAGTGGAGGTCGGATCGGCTTAGGACTAAAATCTCTCCCTCTGCAGTATGGTAGTGCGTGGAGTGTGTTGGAAGGAAGAATATTAGCAGGACGGCCGACTAGAAGAAGCTCAAGTGAAGCGAAGATTAAAAAAGAATTATTTTCTATCTGGGATGCAATCCGAATACCGCAAATTTGTGATTTATTATTAATCAGCTGAACAACCGTGAAGTAAGTGATCTAGTATGAGTTAGCTAAAAAATCGTGAAGTGAGTGAGATCGTTCCTTATAAGACACTTTTGAAGGCAGTTTAACCGCGATTAAAACAAAAAGAAAAAAATTAGCCTATCATAATTATTGATTAATCTAGCAGTGAAGAAGATAAAACCCGTTCGGACGCTGGAAGCGATATTTCGTTTCAAAAAAAAAAGTTAAAAGGCTGGAACTGTGCACGGTTCGTTATACGCATACGTTATCGCGGTAAAGAGTTGCCGAAGTAGAGATGTCAACGACGATGACCGGCTTCATAACAAGAACATTCGGGTGAGTAAGTTTTTTTTCTTTTTTTGTGTAGCTTAATTGTTGTTGTTATTACCCCTCTTAACGAACATGCGGGAGTAGCTTGTAAATTTAGTGCGAGTTATCTGATTTCGTTCTAATTGAGCCAAGATACCAAGCACATTATACCGGCTGGAGGAAAAATAAGGAAAACTTTTATTTTTAACTTTTTTCAAGTTCCTTTAGAAACACACGATTTGAAATCTATACGTCGTACCACATATAAGAGAGTTCCTCCATCGCTTATGATAGGAAACTTAATAACATCTACGAATTTGAATAAAATTGCACACAATTTCCAAACAGGACCGTGAAAATGAAATTTGAACGGAAAAATAATCTTTTTTTGTGACGTGTAATATTCAGTTTTATTTGTAAACATCCGCGCAGTTGGATGCAGTATAAACGCCCTTTTTCAGTTCAACAAAACGGACAAGAAATTTTCTGAGTACAGCCAACATCACTGAGGAAGACAGAGATAATATCAAATTGACCAGCGAAGAAAGGACATACCGCAGAGAGCTTCGTAGCCGCAAGGCTACAGAGTCCGCTTTGATAAGCGAGTGGTCGTGGGTTCGAATCTTAGTATTTGGTTGTCAAAGGACTTCAACATGGGTTCATTCTCAAGCTCTCTACTACATACCCTTCCTTCAAGCTGAATTCTATAGTACCCTTGCTGACTTTCAACCTAACAAAAAAGTCCCTCTTATAACAAAACAGTTCTGAGTAACGTATAATAGTTCTCTTCAGGGAATTGTAATTATGACACGGTCTTGGTTGGTGGAACGAGGTTTCTATAAGACTCCTTCCTCTTGACAAAAATATAAGTCCTACTTATAATAAACCTAACCAGAGGTGTAGCATTGAGTGCCTCTTCAGGGAATTGTGATTGTGACGCGGTGTTGGTAGGAGGAACGAGGTTCGATAAGACTCCTTCCTCTTGACAAAATTAGTCCTTCTTATAATAAAACTGATTTCAGAAATATTTACCCTCTACAGGGAATTATAATTGGCTATATTGGCACGAGGAACAAGGTTTCGATAAGACTCCTTCCTCTTGACATAAAAAGTCCCTCTTAGAATAAACCTGGCCACTCTTTTAAGGAACATTTGGTCAATTCGAGAACATCCTGCCACCAAAATATTCGAACTCCAGGTGAACTGGACATCGCAGCAAGTGACCTACAGCACAGGATCACGGAAGCTTTTATGTCAAACTGTCCGTTAACAAATCGAACAGTCTGCCGTGATGTGCCCTGGTGGAACGAAACTCTCAGCAACCTTCGTCGGGAAGCTAGACGCTTGTTCAACAGGGCTAAAATCACGTCCAACTGGGAAGCCTATAGAGCATCCCTTACAAAATACAACGCTGAGCTACGCAAAGCCAAAAGGAGGTCTAGAATTCGATTCTGTGAAGACATTCAGACTCTACCTGAGGCAACGCGACTGCAAAAAGCGATGTCCAAAGATCACACGAATGGTCTTGGGCAGTTGAAAAAGGAAGATGGTAGTCTGACTGTCACCACCAAGGAAACGCTGGATGTTCTTATGAACATTCACTTTCCTGGATCGACAGCAATCTCCGGTTCGAACGTCGAAGAGTTACAGAGCCTCGAATCCAGCCGCATAACGTCACGTGATTCCGCAGCGCTCGCTCGTAGAATTTTCATGGAGACTTCTATCAACTGGGCACTAAGCTCTTTTGAGCCTATGAAGTCACCAGGACCGGATGGCATTCTACCAATCTTTCTACAAAAATCGGACGGAGTCGTTATGTCCGAACTCATCAGCCTCTTTCGAGCCAGCTTTACTATGGGACATATCCCGGTCAACTGGCGGAACGTTAAGGTGGTGTTTATACCAAAGCCGGGCAAAAAAGACAAAACATTGCCCAAAGCTTTCAGACCTATAAGTCTGACGTGAACTCTTCTCAAGTTGATGGAGAAAATTACGGATAACTACATCCGCAGTGAGTTTCTGAAGGAGTTACCCTTACACAAGCATCAATATGCTTATCAACAGGGTAAATCTACTGAAACCGCTTTGCATTGCCTAGTGACGAAGATCGAGAAGTCCTTGAAATATAAAGAGACAGCGGTCTGTGCTTTTCTTGATATTGAGGGAGCTTTCGATAACACGTCCTTTGCATCAATTTACACGGCTCTACAAAATAAAAGAGTCGACGATACTACAATGAGCTGGATCCAAGCAATGCTTTCGAGCAGGAAGATCACAGCTGCATTGGGGGATACGTCTGTCACAGTAGGGGCAGTGAAAGGGTGTCCTCAAGGAGGAGTTCTCTCTCCACTGCTATGGTCACTGGTGGTAGACGTTCTCCTAACCAAGCTATCACAGCTGGGCTTCGAAGTCATTGGATATGCTGATGATATAGTCCTTATTGTTCGGGGAAAATGTGATGCAACTCTATCTAGTGGTATGCAAACGGCACTTAACACCACCTCTCAGTGGTGCTCAGAAGAAGGGCTGAACATTAACCCCGCTAAAACGGTCATTATACCATTTACCAAGCGAAGAATGCACACAATCATTCCTCCGCTACTGAATGGGGTAAGACTATGTTTCAGTAATGAGACCAAATATCTTGGAATCATTCTGGATAAGAAGCTGAACTGGACTGCTCACCTAGACTACGCTATCAAGAAGGCAACTTCAGCTATCTGGGCTTGCAGTACACTGTTCGGCAAGACCTGGGGGCTAAAACCACAATTAGCGCTCTGGTCTTACATCACCATTGCTCGGCCACGTATAACCTACGCAGCCCTCGCATGGTGGCCTAAAGTAAATGAAAAGACAGCTCAGGCGAAACTTACCAAAGTCCAACGATTGGCCTGTCTCTCAGTTACCAGTGCCCTGCGCACAACACCGACAGCAGCCTTGGAGGCCTTGCTTTGCTTACTTCCTCTACATCTCCATGTGAAGAAGGAAGCAGAGCTTGGCGCACTAAGGCTGCAAAGAAATACAACGATGCTCGAAGGTGACCTAACGGGTCACCTAAGCATCCTAAAGGAGTTCAAGCTGACACCTTTAGTAACAACAGTCTCGGACTGGATGGAAGCGAAGCCAAACATGGACGTTCCATATATAGTGATCGACACAGATCGCTCCATGTGGAACAATGGAGGGCCGAGTCTTCCATCGGGCACAATACGCTTCTACACGGATGGCTCAAAAATCGGACCCCAGACTGGTTCAGGGATCTACGGACCAGGTATAAAGGCCACTATCTCAATGGGTAAGTGGCCAACCGTCTTTCAGGCGGAGGTATACGCAATATATATCTGTGCTATAACATGTCTATATCGCAAATATAGACATGCGAAAATCGGAATCTTTTCGGACAGTCAGGCGGCACTAAAGGCATTAAAGTCTGCTACATGTGTCTCCAGACTAGTCTGGGAGTGCATCGCAACACTCAGGGAACTCTCCCGCCTCAACAAAGTTATGCTACTTTGGGTACCCGGTTACTGCGGAATCGAGGGAAATGAACATGCCGACAGCCTCGCAAGACAAGGATCTGCTCAGCAATTCATTGGACCGGAACCGTTTTTGGGTACTTCCACATCCGCCATTAAAGGCGAACTAAGTACATGGGAAAAGCTAAAGATAGCATCTCAATGGCAACATGCGCAGGGTTGCAAGCAAGCTAAACAGTTTATCTACCCTAACCCTACGGTTACCAAACGGCTACTTAGTTTAACTCGTAGTGAACTACGCATCATCACGGGACTTCTCACTGGACACTGTCCTGCTCTTTATCATTTAAAGAAAATCGGCAAAGTCCTAACCGACTATTGTCGCTTTTGCAACGCTGAACCTGAGAGCTCAGCGCATTTGCTTTGCTTTTGCGGGGCTCTTGCTTCATCGTGGTTTAACTTCTTTGGAAGTTACCTCTCAACTCCATACCAGGTATGGAGCACCAATCCCAAAACGGTCACAGGTTTCATCAACCATGTAGTTCCGGATTGGGGCACAGGCTTTCAACCAACTAGCTCAACTCCATCAATGAGTTCGAGCATCTTGTAATCTGTGTAAAGTAATCGGGACCAGCCACAAAAGACAAACATTCATGTCGCAGTGGCGCTTTCTACCCAATGCCCTTCAGGCATACAAAAAAAAACCTGGCCAGAGAGGAACCCCAGCCTCAGTTCAGGGAATTGTAATTTGGCGATATTGGTAGGATATAAAAAAGAGACTCGGCGGTATAGTAGAGCAGTAAGCTTCAAATGAAGAGGGTAAACTTTCACACACAAGCATGGATATAAATAAAAAAAGCGTATCATTAACGTCAATAATGATACTGCCAATAATATGATGTGCGGAGTACAGAAAACACCTGGGCAATATCACAATAGATCAAAATGTCTCCGGTCGCAGTGATGAGTCCACACAGAGGAAAAAAAGGACATACCGTTCGACACATTAAAATTTGTGAAGAAATATCAATCGAAGATTTCTGAAAAAAAGGAAGTTCAGGAGCTATAAAAAAAAGACGGAGAGACACACATTGAGAGGCATAAGTGACCTTGGGCAGGGTTCTTCATTAGTTTATAATTATCTACAGGTTATAGAGTCTATTTGGGTCGAAAGGCCAATTTGTATAAACAATCAATTAGCGCCGCTGCTGCGCGGGTTATTCCACTAACTGTAAGCATTAAAACCATCGAAATCGGAGCGCCAAATAGCGCGCAAGCAGACGTTTAATTGCCGTTAAAATAATTGAAGCGGCAAAGCGGGAGCAAACTAACGGACAGTCGCGCAACCAAACCAGTTAAATTGAGGAGCAGGCCGTGCCGCAACACCGCTGGCAAGACGAGTTATCGTTCGCAAATAGGCGTTCACAGAGTAGCGCAATTATAACGCAACTTACTCTCCCATCGCAACTATTTTTCGCGAGAATTTTTCATTCCGCTTTCGAACGTTGGCGAGGACAGTTGGTGGCAACAAGGAGCCCCATTAGCAATACGAACTAGTGGCAACAAGGAGCCGTACCAGCTATAAATACGACAGCGATTGAGCTTTCATACTCATCATTATCTCATTCTCTGCTAGCGTGTTGAGCAGTACAGTAGTTAATCTTCACTCTGTTTGCTTTGCACGTTCGTTCGTAAGTTTGTGTGTTCGCGTTGGAAACCGACGCTACGGTGAACCCTAATATGGATAAATCGAAAACCAGTTTCAGTACGGGGAAACGGCCTCGGCCTGACAATACGCCTGATCTCGCGGCTAAAAAGCTTTTGGCCAACAACAGATTCGCTGTCCTGGAAAACCCCACGGATCCCGAAGTAGTGAAGAGAAGAAAATCCCGGCCTTCTATGTGAAAGGCTCAAAGGCTGGCCTACGCGAAGCAATAGTGTTTTATATCGACAAAGGACTGAAACTCACAATCCGCATGTGCACTGAGGGATACAAACGGATGGTTCCGTCGTTGAATCATTACAAGGCGGTGCAAGTGATACTGCAGAAACACGAGGTGGAATATATCTCCCATGATATCGAAGCGGAAAACCCCTTAAAGGTTGTTCTCCGTGGTCTTCCTGACATGGAAGTTGACACCCTGTCGGAGGAACTAAATGCAAAAGGACTCAAGCCAATCCAGATCCACAAGATGACGCGGCACAACAAAACTCGGAAGTACCGTGATCTATTATATCTCGTAAACCTGGAGAAAAATTCAACGTGCCTGGCGGACCTGCAATCCATCTTAGCGTTTTTTCACATCATCGTAGCCTGGGAGCGCTACAAACCAGTGCATCGTGACGTCACCCAATGCTCTAACTGCCTGCTGTTTGGACACGGGACCAAAAATTGCCATATGGCGTACCGTTGCATCAAGTGTGGTCAAACGTACGCCCCCGATGCCCGCCAGCTGATGGAGACCGCCGAGCCGGTGTGCGCAAACTGTGGGGCTGCTCACAAAGCAACCAGTCGAACGTGTCCGAAACGCGCAGAGTTCATCGAGATTCGTAAGCGGGCCTCCACCAACAATCAACCAGGTCGCCGAAAGGTGCCGCCAAACAACACAAAGGAGTTTCCTGCCATTGGCTCCCGGCACCCCATACCTTTGCTCGCCCCGCTACCGCTGAATCCAACCACCAAACCAGTCACAGCTGCCTCTACGTATGCTGAAGCAACGAGATCCAGTAGCCGTTCACCCCCACCAGGTCTCCAAGGGAACTCGTTCGCAAAAAATCAACATTTTTCGCATTTGCCAAAGTAGAGCTGAACAACTGCAGTCTGCGGTGATGATCGCTTCCAAATATGGACCGTGAAATCATCAAGATTACTAACTGGAACGCTTGCTCGATCAGGAACAAGAATTACGAGCTTGTTGACTTCTTCAACGTACACAAAATAGACATTGCTATCATCACGGAGACGCATCTCGAACTTGAGGTGAACATCTTCCTTCCCGATTTCCGATTTGTACGGCTGGATCGAGCATATTCTTCTGGAGGAGGTGTGGCTATTGCTCTTCGGCGTGAACTAAGCTGTCATCTGCTACCATGTTTTCAACTTAAGGTCATCGAGGCCGTAGGATTGGAAGTGACCACTGGAGTCGGTCCTATTACCATCATCGCAGCCTACTGTCCCAAGCATGTCAACGTAAGGGACGGGTCGGCAACGAACCTACGAAGCGACATCATCAAACTGACTCGGAGGCAGGGGCAGTTCATCATTGCGGGTGACCTCAACGCAAAACACCAAGCCTGGGGTAACTATCGACGCAACCAAAACGGCCTGATCCTCTTTAACGACCTACAAGTAGGACACTACAACATCCTAGGTCCGGCCGCTCCCACCTGGATGAGCAGATCCGGAGTACACGCAACCAGCGACCTGTTCATCTCCAATATGGGGAACATCACCGACCCGGTTTTTCACCAAGAACTCAGCTCGGACCACTTCCCAGTGGGAGTCGAAGTTGGATCCTCTGCTAACCGATTCCAAGTCTCTCGGTGTAACTACCATCGAGTCGATTGGGCGCGGTTCCAGCGATGTGTGGACAACGCAATAGACTACAGCGTCCAGCTTGAGTCCTCAGGAAACATCGACCAGTGTCTTCAGTCCATCGATGGGGCGCTATCCCAGGCTCGGGATCCACATGTGCCGGCTTCCAGTCTGGTGAGTATCTCTCAACCTAGACTAAACGGTATATCCAATTCCGTAATACTATTAGACGACAGTACCAGCGCTCTGGCCTGCCTCACCTGAAGACCAATATCAATCGTCTCAACAAAATCATCAAAGCCAGGTTGGTGGATCTAAGAAACAAACATCTTTCTCAACATTTGTAAGATTATAACAGTTTCCCTAAGAACACTGTTGCCATAAAAACACTTGCGCGACCTTCAACAACGTCAAACGCTTAAAAGCCCTCTGGATAGAGATAGAGATTGCAATGCACGCGAAGCTCAAATCGATCGTGTGAGTTCCACACGGATCTCATTTATCTTTCCTAGTAGACGGGATGGGATCGAAGAGAAGGCAGAAATTAGCAAACCAATGGAAACTAAGATCGCCACTGCGCACAGTGGTCGGAAAAGGCAATTTGACGAACTTAATTCTTTTGTGCTTAAACGATTGATGTTAGCCAAAGACAATATTCATAAGAATTGTTCACAAAAATATAACGGAAATGTTGATAGGAAATTTTTTTGATCATGGCCTACTATCATAAAAAATCTAACTTTTGATACAGCGAAGATACATGAATAGTTTCTTTAGCAAAGTTGGGGAACTTTTCAAAATATGAAACTTTGCAGAAGGTATTAAATTTCTATGACGTTTATTTACTAAAATACAAAGCATTTTCGCTGTCAACCCACTCAAATTTAGTTTTTCTAGCATAACTTTTTAAATATTGATTTTTAAAGAACATAATGTTCTAGACAAATATGACCAGCATAAAAACACAGGTTTCTTTCCAAGACAGCATGTTGCTACAATCGTTCTATACTGAGCTAGAGCGTTTTTTCATTAAATTATTTCCCAGATTTAAATGCGTATAGAGGAGAAAGAGGCAACCGGTGCACATCATCAAATACTTTTTTTAAAGCTTAGACCTTGTACTATAAGCTAGTTAAACTTTGATACTTGACAATTCATAAATGAATGAGTAGAGTGATGTTTTAGGTATGTATGTTTCTGGGGTTTTCTATACAAAAATGCACAAACTACCTGATTCATGAACGATGATTTGTGAATTAATGAAACATTATCACGCAAAACTTTTAAAATTAGTGAGAACACTTCTTAGGTATATTTAGTTGTTGATAGATGCATCCATTATGCATCAGTCATTCGACGTGATTGAAATGAACACATAACATATGGACTGTTGCTGGCAAGTAAAGCCAAGGATATATGGAAACCAACAAATGATCTACATGCAATTCAACGTTGCGCTACAATACTACAGGTCATTTCATCTGGCCGGGAAATTAACGCATCAAAATTCAAACACTATTGTTTGGAAACTGCTCGTTTGTTGGTGTCCATATATCCTTGGTTTTACTTGCCATAAAATATTATTTCACGGTGCGGACATTATTAACCATTTCAATATTCCATCAGGCCAATTATCTGAAGAAGCGCAAGAGTCACTGAACAAAGTGATAAAAAGGTTCAGGCTAGATCACACGCGAAAAATTTCACGAACTGTTACTGACGGTGATCTTATACGTCGTCTATTGGTTTCTTAAGATCCAGTAATTGCCGGCTTGCGGGTCAAACCGCAAAAAAAAAATCAAGAATTTTCAAAAGATGCTAAGCTTATATTAATTTTCACAGAGAGTGAAAACGAGACAGATGAAGATGAAATAAATAGGGTAAGGAACGGCTTAAGCAGCGGCGGTTATTCTAATTAGTCGAAATAAACGGGCCTCGATCTCCTGAATTTTGATCAATATCGACAATTTCAATGACAGAAACGTAAACTTTGATTGACTAGCTGTCGTACGAATACATAAAATTCCGTTCAACACGGAAAAAACTTTAGAAAAACTCTAGCGAAAAATATTGCAGCTATTCAGGCGCTATTCGGGTGCTGAAATAAATCCTCCGCAAAACAGATGCAAACTGCTTGAAAGGTTCAGGGTGATTGGAATAGCGTCCCTCGAAAGGGAATTTTAATTGATCATTGTTAAAGTTTGCTAAACAAGTTTTAGAATCTGAAAACAAGTGCTGACAGAGAAAAGGATAGAGAACAAATCGATATATTCATGTTCGTATTTCACCTTACAGATTTCAAGTATTTCGTCTCAATACATCTGTTTCATAAATTCACAAATCATCGTTTATTAATCAGGTAGTTTGTGCATTTTTGTATAGAAAACCCCAGAAACATACATACCTAAAACATCACTCTACTCATTCATTTATGAATTGTCAAGTATCAAAGTTTAACTAGCTTATAGTACAAGGTCTAAGCTTTAGAGAAAGTATTTGATGATGTGCACCGGTTTGCCTATTTTTCCCCTATACGCATTTAAATCTGGGAAATAATTTAATGAAAAAACGCTCTAGCTCAGTATAGAACGATTGAAGCAACATGCTGTCTTGGAAAGAAACCTATGTTTTTATGCTGGTCATATTTGTCTAGACCATTATGTTCTTTAAAAAACAATATTTAAAAAGTTATGCTAGAAAAACTAAATTTGAGGGGGATGACAGCGAAAAGGCTTTCTATTTCAGTAAATAAACGTCATAGAAATTTAATACCTTCTGCAAAATTTCATATTTTGAAAAGTTCTACAACTTTGCTGAAGAAGCTTTTCATGTATCTTCGCTGTATCAAAAGTTAGATTTGTTATTTTTATGATAGTAGGCCATGATCAAAAAATTTTCTTATCAACACTTCCGTTATATTTTTGTGAACAATTCTTATGAACATTGGCTTTGTCTAACATCAACCGGTTAAGCACAAAAGAATTAAGTTCGTCATATTGCCTTTTCCCACCACTGTGCTGCGGGATCACAAAAGACACCTGATCGGTGAATAAAATGCCTCATCTTGCATTAGCTTGAAGGAGAGGGAATCGAATTTCCGCAGCATCCAATACCTTACCCGTATTGTTTGAGGCGGTCGAACAATCAGATCAAATGAGATCTTGTTAAATCCTTGGGATTATTCGGGTGAATACCGTCAACCACGCTGTAAGAACACGCGAGAAGCTGAGTGTACGCGCAGTGCGCTTAGTATAACGAGTCAAACTTTTTCCCGAATTTCGGCCAATAAAATAGGCCTAGCGTGAAAAACCTAATCAATATAAAGTGAGTTCGTAAAATTGTAAAAGTAAGTGACTAAACCTAATTTATTTTCTAGATGAAATACGTCAAACAGTTAAAACTTATTAACTAATTAAAAGTGTTGTTTAAAAGTGTTTAGCGTCAGGTAAGCTTGATCTATTGGCAATAACTCTAGTGAATAGCAATAGTATGGCAAAAGTTTTTAATTTGGTTGTAACGTTGAACAGGATTAAACCCACCGTTCAACGTGGGTGCAAATGCGGGTTGCCAACCCCACCTGGTTACCAGAGCCGCGTGCCACGAGACGAGGAAAAACCAAACAATAATTAGTTACGCGGATGCGTCTAAAGCAATCCCCTCGCGAATTTCCACAAGGCGACACGATAAGTCGAAGCACGTTCTCTTCCCCCATCGAGGACCGTAGGACACTCAGGAAAAGTTAACGCTTTCATATCGAAACGATCGTCGCCCACGCGGTGAGAACCCGTGCCACGCACGCGTGTGATATATTGCGACATAGCTAAACGCAAGGCTGCGATCGACCAGCCGCTCGAGATGGTTTGTGCCCTGGCCGCAGGTTCCGGTACTCACAGGTAGACTTAGAATAAGCACATATTGTAAATATTCAAGAATTAGTAGTTGAGAGTGACGTCACTGATAGGCAAGCGAACATGTGTTGAATTCAGAAGAAAATGTATAAGGCCTGTTTGAATCTAAAGATTGTGTTCTCTTGTTCGCCGAAGTTGACGCTTTCACTCTGGGTTTTTTAGATTTTTTGGGAATTTGGGATATCGCATTGTTGCTGGGATAGGTTCCCCTCTCCTGTGTCTTAGTAAATAACTATCCAAATCCCATCGCGTCCGCTGGGAAAGCCAAATTGGATTCGAGTGATTGACCATTAAACCCGCCCGCGACAGAGAGTCTCCAGCCGAGCACTCAGACCTTGCATCAGCAGCCTCTCACCCGTGAGAGTGGCGCTTAAGCTGCTGACTGTTACAAAGAGATTCGTTACATTTTGGCGCCCAACGTGGGGCACGAAATAATGCTCAGTGTTTTCAGGGAATAAGTAGTAACCAATGCTTATGTTAAAATCAGGCACAGTTGATCTAGATTTGATTACGGTGTCATTTAGTTGGTGATTGTTTCAGTTTTTTTTTGACGTAGAACCCACCTCACTCAAAATAGAAATCCGAATAAATAGAACCGGTACGGCACAGTGCGATTGGGAATATTAGAGTTGTTGTTTTTTTTTTAATATTGGGATTGTTTTTGGTACATTGGGAATTAAAATTAGGATTACTGAATTTGAAATAGAAATAATTTTATTAAAATAAGAAAACATGGAATCGTATAGAATTAATGCCAATGATTTGGAAGAAGAGGAGCTAAACTACGAGCTTTTTCTTCGTGGGCAATCCATGACTGAGAGTTTTGCCTCTAAACAAAGAACTTTACGAAATTGCTTAAGGGGAAATGAAAGAAAATCGCCCCGCGAAATAAAACTCAGTCCGCGTTCATTGGCCGATGATTATTTATTGATTCCCGCAAAATTGCAAGAAATAGAACACTTGTTAGAAGCAGGTAAAGAGACATCAGGGTTGTTGTCTCATCTTGTACACTACCACAAAAGAGTTAGAAGATACGTTACGATGAACATAGAAGGAATGCAGAATAAACAAATGCTATTCAATATAACAAGCGACTTGGCCCAAAAGTTTTTTGGGGTAAATTTGAATGAAATAGGAAAATATATACCAGTCCTCAGTGTCTACCCTGAGACACCGCGAGTATCGATTGCTTCGAATGGTGCTCGGAATGACCAATCAGTACAAACCCAGATTTTCAGTTCTGGGAATACTGAAGAAAATTGCAGGCCTACGACTTCGGTCGCCGCCAGAAACACATTACCACCTGCGAGTAACCCCCTCGAGGGACAGTTACATGATATTCTTACGACCACTCTTAATCGAACTATGGAACCTAATGGTGTTAATTTGTCTATGACTTCCTCTCGACATAATAACGAATTATGTTCGACAGACCAAGACAGGATGCAAGGGCTAGCGAATCGAAACTCGATACCCATTCTAAATCCATTCGTCAGTAATGAAGATAGATGGACTCAAACACTTCCTCTACAGCTACCGTTTTACGGGCAAACTGTCATCCCGATCAGTGCCCAGGCGAGTTTGTTACGAACGCCCCAGTTCACAAGCGAATTTGCCCTAAATGAACAATTACGGCGAGACGAATCTCGTGCACCGGAAAATCGATCTGCTACCGAATATATACACGTTTCGGAAGTGAAAGATTATATTACAAGTTACATAAATCGAATGCTGTTTCAAGGTCCACTGGCTCATCGAACAGTGAATGAACACGCCATTGGAAACTTAGTAAATCAAATAGCAAATATTGACTTACGAAATACTAATAGTCCTGGAGAACCACAACTTGCAGAGGGACTTGAACCCCCACGCAACCACAATCCTCCCCTTCCGCGTAACACTGCGGATAATAATTGCTTAAATATACAGGGAACTACCAGTTCTCTTCCGACCGTTTCCACCCCGCAGTCGCCTCGACAGCCAATGGTGACAAGCATAGCTGGACCATTTGTCCTGCCGACCGATGTGCCTTTCAATCGTTATGAAATTAACGAAGGCTCAGGCGCCAATGCGAACCTGAATTTTCCGCATCTACGAAGTGAAAACTCACAACCTCCACCCACAGGTGTTTCCTGGGTTCCGTCAGCCCGTCAGAATGCTCACGAGTTATTACCGGAAGCTGGTAACCAATACTCCGTGTGTAACCGCCGCTTACCGCATCAGCAATGCAACATTATAGAGAAATGGCCGAAGTTTAACGGAGATGCCAATTTGGAACCCCTAGTTGATTTTCTACGACAAATAGATCTGCTCTGCCGATCCTACGAAATCGGTAAAGAAGATTTACGAATGCACGCCCATTTGTTGTTCAGAGAAGATGCATATATTTGGTACACCACTTACGAAGAACGATTCGACAGCTGGGATACTCTAGTTTTATATTTGAAAATGCGTTACGACAATCCAAACAGGGATAGATTTATACGGGAGGAAATGCGAAACCGTAAACAAAAGCCAAGTGAACGGTTCAGCGCTTTCTTAACTGATATCGAAACTTTGGCTCGTCGACTGATGTACCCTATGTCCGAGCGCGAAAAGTTCGATATTATCATCGAGAATATGAAAATGTCGTATAAGAGACGTCTTGCTTTAGAACCGATTCAATCTGTGGAGCACTTGGCCCAAATGTGCTATAAATTTGATGCCTTGGAGACAAGCCTCTATAATCCCGAGGGATTTCAAAAATGCCTTGTCTGAACCAGATTGAGAGAGAAGACGAAAGCTGGGAGGAAACCGAAGAAACTACTAACGATGACGAAATATTCTTATTAAGGTCCAAGGGACGAAAGCCAGGAACCCAAACCCAAAAGATCAAATGATCCTTCTCGTCAAGAAGGTGAGACGTACGAAGGTCAACCCTTATGCTGGAATTGTCGCCGCCTTGGGTACATGTGGCGCGAATGCGACCGGAGAAAGACGTTCTTCTGTTATATATACGGACACGGCTTTCAAATGTCCAAATAAACATGACCTAGGGTCAACCAACACTGCAGATAAAAAAAAACGAGTAAGGCTAGGGAAAGATGGGAATCTAAAACCTAGCCCAATGACAACTCCGATTCCTTATGAACAATATTCGTACTTCAATCAAACTTTTCATACAATACAGCAACTCATCGCTGTCCTTATATAAAACTTAGAATTTTGTCTGAGGAAATTGAAGGCTTAGCCGATACAGGAGCCAGCATATCTGTCATTAGTTGTTTACCTATATTAGAGAAACTGGGTTTAAATATTCTCCCCAGCAATCTGAAGGTATCTACGGCGAATGGCACGTCATATCGTTGCTTAGGTTACGTCAACATCTCCTATAGCTACCGGTCGACGACACACGTTATTCCAACTGTGGTAGTCCCAGAAGTTGCAAAAGATCTTATCCTTGGAATGGACTTCCTCCGTCAGTTTGGTTTTCAGTTAGTAAGGCAAAATACTAATTCAACTGAGTCGCCGATGCCCAACGAATCCGAAGAAGATTCATCAGATATATATTTATTGGAAGATTTCTACGGAGATCGGCAACAAATATGTTTTCAGTTGACCCCTGGAAAAGAGGCGGACGTACTTCCACTTTCAGTGGAAAGCAATGCTAGCCTTGAAATGCCTACGTTAGAGATCCCAGACCAGCTCATTATTAATCCGGAGGATATAAAAACTGAACATACACACAATCAGCATGAGCGTGAAAAATTGTTTCAAACCATTAAAGAGCTTTCGCCAACCACTGAAGCTTAATTAGGGCGCACTCATCTGATTCAGCATACAATTGAACTACATGCCGATACTAAGCCTAGGATAATTGCCGCATATCGTTGGTCTCCGGTAGTCGAACGGGTGTTAGATGCCGAAGTAGCTCGGATGATTAAACTGGGAGTAGGCGAAGAGTGTCAAAGGCCTGCAGACTTTCTCAACCCACTATTACCGATTCGTAAACCTAACAGTAAATGGAGGATATGTTTGGACTCCCGGCGCCTCAATCAGTGTACCAAACGAGATGAATTTCCGTTCCCTAATATGGTCGGAATTCTCCAAAGAATCCAAAAGTCTCGTTATTTTTCAGTCATCGACTTATCTGAATCATATTATCAGGTGGGATTAGAAGCATCTGCCAAAGATAAAACAGCATTCCGTACAAATAAAGGGTTATTCCACTTCACCGTCATGCCTTTCGGTCTGACAAATGCGCCAGCTACCATGGCCCGCCTTATGTCCGTGTATTAGGGCATGATTTGGAGCCGAACGTGTACGTATATTTAGATGATATAATCATCATGTCAGCCTCTTTCGAAGAACATCTTAGGTTGATCAGTAAAGTGGCTGAACGGTTGACTCAGGCTGGATTAACAATCAATCTTCTAAAATCCATGTTTTTTCAGAAGAAAATTCGATATTTGGGCTACGTACTATCGGAGGAAGGATTGTCCCTAGATACCAAGAAAATACAACCGATTATTGATTACCCCGCCCCGGAGATAGTAAAAGACATTCGTCGATTACTGGGATTAGCAGGCTTTTACCAAAAATTTATAGGAAATTATTCCGAGATCACGACACCGATTACAAACTTATCAAAAAAATCACGGAAACATTTCACCTGGACTGATGAAGCTGACGTGGCATTAAATAAACTGAAATTCGCGCTAATTAGTACACCTATACTAGCCAATGCGGATTTCAACCTGCCATTTATCATTGAGAGCGATAGCTTTGATCTCGCAAATGGTTCAGTGTTGGTACAAATTCAAGACGGAGAACGAAAATGCATCGCCTACTACTCCAAAAAGCTATCCACCACACAAAGAAAATATAGTGCCACGGAAAGAGAATGTCTGGCGATACTTCTCAGTATTGAAAATTTCCGGCATTTCGTCGACGGAAGTCAGTTTATTGTGCAGACCGATGCCATGAGCCTAACATTCTTGAAGACCATGTCGATTGAGTCTAAGTCTCCCCGCATTGCACGGTGGGCACTGAAGCTATCGAAGTACGATGTTGTACTCCAATATAAGAAGGATTCTGATAACATACCCGCCGATGCGCTCTCGCGAAGCTTAAACACCGTACAAGTTACCCTGCCAGACGCATACCAGGATATTCACCAGGAAGCGCACTTGGGTTATTTAAAAACATTAGCGAAGATAAGAGAGCGGTATTATTGGCCTCGAATGGCTACAGACATAAAATGTTATTGCTTCCAGTGTGAAGTGTGCAAAGAGTCAAAGACACCGAGCCTAAATGTCATACCAGTGTGTGGGAAACCAAAGGTGTGTTCTCGGCCATGGGAACTCATATCGATGGATTTCCTAGGACCTTATCCCCGATCCAAACGCGGAAATATGTGGCTCCTAGTAATTACCGACTTCTTAACGAAGTTCATAATGGTTCAATGTATGAAGGCAGCCACTGCTGTAGGTGTGTGCATTTACGGAAAATCACGTCTTTAATCTCTTTGGCACCCCATCCGTTTGCATAACTGACAATGCCAAAGTATTTTTGTCGGACAGTTTTAGACACCTGCTTAGTCGCTATGGTGTGACGCATTGGAATTTGTCTGTGTATCATCCCAGCCCAAATCCCACCGAGCGTGTTAATCGGGTAATTGTTACCGCGATTCGCTGCTGTCTAAACAAAAAAGTAAACCATCGAGATTGGGACGAATCTGTACACCAGATCGCGAAGGCAATTCGAAAAAGTGTTCATGATAGCACTGGATATACTCCGTATTTCCTCAATTTTGGCCGAAATATGGTGAATTCGGGGAACGAATATGAACACCTGAGGGACTTGGCGGACGACCAAGCGCCACAAATAGCTCACATCGCGGATGATTAGAAACGATTACTCGAAATTGTACGAGAAAATTTGCTAAAAGCTTACAAAAGATACTCTACCCCATATAATCTGCGCGCCAATCAAAAACATGTATTCAAGAAAAATAATGTTGTGTACAAGAAGAATGTCCATTTGTCTAACAAAGAAAAACAATTTGTGGGAAAGTTTGGCCAAAAGTTCACTAAAGTTCGTGTTCGCGACGTCTTAGGGACCAACACTTATATACTTGAGGATTTAGAAGGCCGGCGAATTTCAGGCACATATCATGGATCGTTTTTAAAACGTGCCTGAAAATAAGGAAAAAAAACTAATGTAATACAGCTATGACGGTACTACGGTCGAGTAGTACATAAACAATAAACGGTGAGCCCAAACAAAATACTCCATTGAGGTGATACGGCAGCCACGGCGTTCGAGATGTCATTTTTTGTTTCCTCACGTCGTCGGTTTGAGTCGCATCGAGCTACCCAGTAGACTAACATACAGCAGTTTACGGGAATGTTAGCTTCCATGAAACCGTAACGTCAGCCAGAAATTAATAACTTTTTCAAATTGAGAATTCTTCAAAAGTCTGGGGCTGGTACTAGTAAATAAGATGAGTTTACTCGCATACTTTTCTTGTTCACGAAAGTAACAGAGAAAACTCACTAGAAATTCTGGTCTACTTTACTTACCAAAGCATCAGTTAAGAGCGACAGAAACTACCTTTTTTAGACGCAGGTTATGTTCCTTCCGATTTGTCGTACTGTTAAGGCGAGGTGATAAAATAAAAGTTAAACAATAAGAACAGTACAAACGAATTTAATAGCGTATTATAAAATATGTGTGTTCAGTCTCTCGTCGGATACCCGAATGACAACTTATCACTCTCAGTTGGCACGAGTGCGTACATCCGCTTAACAGACTCACTGTCAACGGCGAGCCCAAGTGGTGAATCCCCATAGGGTGGTCAGTTGCCCCAACATCTCCCTCCTTAATACCTGTGGTGTCCCTGGTACCACTGCGGCGGTCTTCAAAGTCGAGAAGAACGCCTGGGAAGAGGAACTACAGGTGAAGTCTCAGCTGCTGACTGGAAATCCGATGATGTGGACGACCCAGACGTTATACATTACTCTGCTAAGTTTTTCCATTATGACCCCGGGCACCCAAGTCCACTTATTACTCGCATACACTTTAGCGAAAACCTTATCTTCCTTATTAAAGGTTCGCAAGGCATGCAATTCTGACACTGGTTGTGGTACTGATCTACGGGGCGGTCGCAGCAATTCGAGTGAAGTTCTTATCGGTCTGCCGTACATAGCTTCTGCTGGTGACTTGCCATCTGGCACATTTAGATTCGGAGTTGTTCGGTCAATGAGAAGAAACGTATTTAAAGCCTGCTTGATTGTAATTTTCCCTTCCTGGATTTTTCGGATGGCTCGTTTGAATGTATCCACGAACCGTTCGGCCTGGCCATTCGATTGTGGGTGGAAATGTGCTGTCGTTATGTGCCTGATGCCGTTCTGGCAACAAAATTCCTCTAATTCCCAACTTTTGAACTGCGTGCCGTTGTCCGACACAAGAATCTCTGGCATTCCTTTGTTGGCGAATAAATCTTGAAGCAAGCTGAGCGTTACCTTCGTTGTTTTCAGTTTTGTTGGGAAAATTTCCGGCCATTTAGTGTTTGAATCAACAACGATTAAGTAGTATTCTCCTTCCAATGGACCGGCATAGTCGATGTGAAAGGTGCTGTCGTTATGTGCCTGATGCCGTTCTGGCAACAAAATTCCTCTAATTCCCAACTTTTGAACTGCGTGCCGTTGTCCGACACAAGAATCTCTGGCATTCCTTTGTTGGCGAATAAATCTTGAAGCAAGCTGAGCGTTACCTTCGTTGTTTTCAGTTTTGTTGGGAAAATTTCCGGCCATTTAGTGTTTGAATCAACAACGATTAAGTAGTATTCTCCTTCCAATGGACCGGCATAGTCGATGTGAATCGTTTGCCATGGAGCTGTCGATTTGGGCCATGATTGTGGCTCTGCCTTTGGTGGCGAACGCGCTGCTAATGCACATTGGTGACAAGCCTTTACAAAGTCGACTATTTGTTCGTCTAAGCCTTGTCAAAAGACGAAGCTGCGTGCAATGGCTTTCATCCGTTGTGCACCTGGATGACCTTTATGCAATTGGATAATGCATCGCTTTCTATACTGTGCTGGGATAATTAAACGGTCTCCAAACATAACACAGCCTTGCACAATTGAGAGAGCTTCTTGGCGGTCAAAATAGCGTTGCATCTCCCAATCGTTGACATCCGTTCGCTTCTTAGGCCAACCATCGCTCACGAATCGATATAGTTTGCTAAGAGTCGGATCGCATTTCGTGGCTTCTTCTACCATGCTAAAACTGAGAGGTAAGTTTTTAGTGCTACTGACTATTACTGACCTTAAATCTTCTTCCAACGAGGCACATGCAACAACGAAATCTTCGTCTGGCTTAATATGCTGGTTAATATGCCTGGATAGCACGTCAGCGTTCCCAATTTTATCAGTTGAAATATATTCTATCGAAAAATCATATGACAGCAATGTTAAAGCCCACCGCTGGAGCCGGTTTGCAGTGTAAACCGGTATGCCCTTTCTAGAGCCAAATATCCGTAATAACGGTGCATGATCTGTCTGCAATCGGAATCTTCTACCAAATATATATTTGTGAAATTTTGTAACAGCGAAGACAATAGCCAGTCCTTCTCTGTCTGGCTGGGGACGCGTGTTGAACCACCTTCATTTGGCCATCTGTGAACTTATGGCTAATTGTTGCTCCAACACCGATCGACGAAGCATCAGCCGAAACAACTATCTCCTGCATCGGATCGTAGTGTGTCAGTAAGAGCTCTGACGACAAAATTGCTTTAAATTTTTCAAATGCACTCTGGCATGCTGGTGTCCACTTGAATGTAGATGTGCTGGATTTTAAAAGTTAATCCAAAGGGTAGCGCAGTGTTCTCATATTCGGCACGAACTTACCGTAATAGTTCAATGCTCCGAGGAAAGAGCGAACACCTGTGAGGTCCTTGGGAGCAGGCATATCTTTAATAGCTTGGATCTTATCTGGATCTGGCCGAAGGCCTTGGCGATCTAGCATATGCCCTAGGTATCGGATTTTATGCTGTCCGAATGCACACTTTTCTAGGCGAATAGTGAATCCGTACTCTTGAATTCGGTGCAGTACTGCGTGCAAGTTACGTGAATGTTCGTTTTCATCTCTACCACCAACAATCACGTCATCTAAATATCCCGACGTATTCGATAGACCGGCCAGCATAGTGTCGATCATCTGCTGGAACGCGCCTGGAGCCGCCTTTACGCCAGGAGGGAGCCTATTGTATTGATACAGTCCCCGGTGCGTGTTGATGGTTAACAACTTCCGACATTCCTCATCTACCTCCATCTGCAAGAATGCATCGGATAAATCAATTTGGCTGAAGACAGTACAACCTGCTAATTTTGAGAAAATGTCCTGCGGCAACGGTAGCGGGTACTGATGTGGCTGAAGCTGATCATTGAGCCCAGTTGAGTAATCACCGCATATACGGATAGTGCTGTTTGCCTTCCGTACAACAACTATCGGTGCAGCCCACTCTGAGTACTGCACAGGTGAAATAATATTTAACCGTTCCAAACGGTCAAGCTCTTCGTCAACTATAGCTTGCATTGCGTATGTTACAGGTCTCCTGGGTCGGAAAACAGGTTTGCTTGCATCCTTCAAAGACAGCACAATTTTTGTTTTTGTGCAAAGCCCGAGCTTATTGCTGAAAAGCTCAGGGTACACCCGTTTCAAAGCACTTATATCCTGAGCAGCACTTTCTATTTTAGTACAAAATTTGTCCATAGGCAGTGACCACAAATTGAATTTATCGATTAAATCGATACCCAGAAGATTAGGTGAATTTCCCGACACGAATACACGGCCATTTTGGGTGCATCCATTTAATGAAACTTTACCAATAATTTCGTACAACAGGTCTAGCTTCTCACCAGATGCAGATTTGGCTGTTTGTGTGGTGGGATTTGCTGCCGGGTGGTCAATCTGCTTCCACACTTGTTCAGAAATTATCGTAATATCTGATGCTGTGTATAGCTGCAGACGAACAGGCACGTCATTTATTTTGACCCACACATATCGTCGCTTGCACTGTATACTACTAACAGCTAGCGTAACGGTTTGAATAGACAAATTCCCATTCCGATGTTTGACCGATTTGAGGGAACGTCGGGCGCTTGAGCAATACCCTTCCTTATGACCCACCTGATGACAATCGGCACATTTGTGGTTCCGAAATCCGCAGAACTTTGAATAGTGCATGGCACCACACTTCTAGCATGGAGTAGCTGGCCTGTTCTTGTGGTTCCCCTGAGACGGCTGGGGACACCTTTGTTCATTCGGCTTTTTAAATTGCTTCCGATAACTAAGTCTGCTTTTCACTGCTTGCACTTTTGGTCCACTAGCACTGGCTTCTATCATTGCAGTATCGTTTTTTAGGTTAATCAAACGCTGACACTCTTCCATCAAAGCTCCAAGTGTGACGTCGGCACAGTCTTCAATTTTTGTTAGCAGTCTTGTTCGCACTTCGGCGTCACACTCGGACTTTATTCCACACACAAATATTAGGCATTTGAATTGTTCTTCTGAAAGCTTTTTAAGCTCGAATTCAACACACATCTTGTTAACTTGACATGCATATTCGTGTCATATGCATCTTCAGCTGGAACTTTTGCTAAAGTGAGTGCACAATGGCGTTTTTTCACGGTCGACTCTTTTGTCCCAAACAGAGATTTCAGCTTCCCCACTGTATCACTGAATGAAAAATCTTTCGGTGTGTTCGGCAGAATATAGCTCACGTATCGGTAATGCTCATTTGTTCCCAATCGCCGGAGAAGTAACCTCACTTTTGCACCATCATCGATACGTTCGGCATCTTTAGCGAATAGGTCCTCATACCTAGCGAACCAAGCAGCAAACGTGCTGCGAGGCAGGATCGTATTGGAACTCTTTTATGTTCCCTGCCAATGAGTCCAGAATTGCCTCCGGATTTGGAGGGACGCTCACTTGAATGGACCCCATTGCATTGAGAAACATTGCCTCCTGTTGTTGGAGAAAACCTTGTTGCTGTTGCGCTGATTCGTGCTGGCGCTGTAGCAACTGATTAGTAACAGCCTGTTGCTGCTGAAGCTGCTGTAAAATCTGCAGGAGGACAGGATCAATCGGCATCGCTTGCGGTTGACCGGGTTGTGCAGGAATGTGATGACGCTGCTGTTGGAGGTTATGTGGATGTGGTGGAAACGGATGATTCGGGCCGGGTGGGTTGATTCCCGGATTTTGATCCACATGGTTGCGGTCATACTCCATTCTTCGCTTCCTTTTGCGAGGCGGTGAGAAAGAAATTTTTCCGAATTTCTAATCAACGAGAATTATAAATCTGAAACACTTGCGAACGCGAAAAAAAAACTCGTAATACTCGTCGCCACTGTCGTACTGTTAAGGCGAGGTGATAAAATAAAAGTTAAACAATAAGAACAGTACAAACGAATTTAATAGCGTATTATAAAATATGTGTGTTCAGTCTCTCGTCGGATACCCGAATGACAACTTATCACTCTCAGTTGGCACGAGTGCGTACATCCGCTTAACAGACTCACTGTCAACGGCGAGCCCAAGTGGTGAATCCCCATAGGGTGGTCAGTTGCCCCAACACAATTTATAGACGAAAGATATCAATACGAATTTAAACAAACGACAGTATGTATTTTGTGTCTTCTTTATGGGAGTATATTGCGAATATCAAGAATGACAGATGAAACAAAAATTCTGATGCATGAGGCATGAAATCAGTTTTAGAACACAGTATAAAAAACCCAGTGTTAAACCACCGAAGCCTAAGACGATTAGAAGAATGAAACGTTTGACGCCAAGTGTGGTACTAATTTATTCCAGGTTGAGTTATGAGAGAATTGCCTGAATTGGAAATTGGGATAAATGAGAGATTTAGTATTACGTTTCGGAGTTGGAGAACAGACTCATGAATTTTCCAAAATATCTTTTGGAGTGAATAAGATCGGTGAAGATTTTTTTTTGTTCAGAAATTTCTGAAGTAATTTGGGAGAAATGAAGACGATTTTCAGACGTGTCTGAAGTAATTTGGAAGAAGGAGATTTAGATAAAGTTAGTGCCGTAGTATAATTAAAAGAGATAAATGAACAAGGAATAAATGAATGAAAGTGGAAAAAGAAACATGGAATAAAAAAGTATCTTTGAAAATAAGGAATAAATAAATAATAATATAGTATAAATATAGTGACCATAATAATGAGTACCGCAATCAAGTTTTCGATAACTGTAATAAACTTATAAAAATTTTGAAATTTTTAATTTCAAATTTTTTATAATTTTAGCATAAACGAGAATGTAAGATTATAACAGTTTCCCTAAGAACACTGTTGCCATAAAAACACTAGCGCGAGCTTTCAACAACGTCGAACGCTTAAAAGCCCTCTGGTGCGAGATAGAGAGGCTGCAATGCACGCGATGCTCAAATCGATCGTGTGAGTTCCACACGGATCTCATTTATCTTTCCTAGTAGACGGGATGGGATCGAAAAGAAGGCAAAAATTAGCAAACCAATGGAAACTAAGATCACCACTGCGGGATCACAAAAGACATCTGATCGGTGAATAAAATGCCTCATCTTGCTTTAGCTAGAAGGAGAGGGAATCGAATTTCCGCAGCATCCAATACCTAACCCGAATTGTTTGAGGCGATCGAACAACCAGATCAAATGAGATCTTGTTAAATCCTTGGGATTATTCGGGTGAATACCGTCAACCACGCTGCAAGCACACGCGAGAAGCTGAGTGTACGCGCAGTGCGCTTAGTATAACGAGTCAAACTTTCACCCGAATTTCGGCCAATAAAATAGGCCTAGCGTGAAAAACCTAATCAATATAAAGTGAGTTCGTAAAATTGTAAAAGTTAGTGACTAAACCTAATTTATTTTCTGAATAAAATACATCAAACAGTTGAAACTTATTAACTAATTAAAAGTGTTGTTTAAAAGTGTTTAGTGTCAGGTAAGCTTAATCTATTGGCAATAACTCTAGTGAATAGCAATAGTACGGCAAAAGTTTCTAATTTGGTTGTAACGTTGCACAGGATTAAACCCACCGTTCAACGTGGGTGCAAGTGCGGGTTGCCAACCCCACCTGGTTACCAGAGCCGCGTGCCACGAGACGAGGAAAAACCAAACAGTAATTAGTTACGCGGATGCGTCTAAAGCGATCCCCTCACCTATTTCCACACGGCGACACGATTAGTCGAAGCACGTTTTTCTTCCCCCATCGAGGACCGTAGAACACTCAGGAAAAGTTCCCGCTTTCATACGATCGAAACGATCGTCGCCCACGCGGTGAGAACCCGTGCAACACACGCGTGTGATATATTGCGACATAGCTAAACGAAAGGCTGCGATCGACCACCCGCTCGAGATGGTTTGTGCCCTGACCGCAGGTTCCGGTACTTACAGGTAGACTTAGAATAAGCACATATTGTAAATATTCTAGAATTAGTAGTTGAGAGTGACGTCACTGAGAGGCAGGCGAACATGTGTTGAATATAGAAGAAAATGTATGAGGCCTGTTTGAATCTAAAGATTGTGTTCTCCTGTTCGCCGAAGTTGACGCTTTCACTCTGGGTTTTTTAGATTTTTTGGGAATTTGGGATATCGCATTGTTGCTGGGATAGGTTCCCCTCTCCTGTGTCGTAGTAAATAACTATCCACATCCCATCGCGTCCGCTGGGAAAGCCAAATTGGATTCGAGTGATTGAACATTAAACCCGCCCGCGACAGAGAGTCTCTAGCCGAGCACTCAGACCTTGCATCAGCAGCCTCTCACCCGTGAGAGTGGCGCTTAAGCTGCTGCTTTTGTCAACTCTCACAATTTGGGTCATGCGATGGTTAGCGCGCACGAGCATGCCGTCCAGGAAGTAATAATTAGAGTCGCCGATCTTCCGCAACGCAAAAAACCCGAGTTTTGGACCCCCACCCCCCCATATGTAACGAAAAGTAACGCCAACACCTATCCCCCCATAAATATTACGTAACGCTGCAGAAGGATTTCCTTGATACAAATGCTCGTTTTTGGAGAGTCTCTCCAGGGATTTTTCGTTACGTAACGCTGAGCTCACCTCTCCCCCTCCCCTGTGTAACGAATTGCAACGCTCAAGGATACCCCCTCTCCCCCCTATGAGCGTTACGTAATTTATGGATGCCGCCTAAGATAACCCCTAGCGGAATGATCAATAAGACAACACAAAAAGGAAGCGGTGAAGGAAACCGAAGCAAGTACCCCCCGGTTTTAATTTCAAATCAAACCAGGAGTACCCACCGCTTCCTGGGGCGCCAAAAACCCCTCGTGCACCCATTTCTCGATCAGAAGACATAAAAGAAACAGGGTTCATAAAATTTTCTGATATTGTGGACTGGATATTTAAAACATTCAATATACCAGATCCCCTTCAAAACATTCTTCTTGCCCTTCTCCCTACAGTGAAAACCTTTTTGAAGCAACTCACAGCAACTTGGCCCCTCATTTCAGCTATCACATCTTTCGACGACTAATCCGTCGAAAGAGGTTAGGAATTTTGTCACTGTGTTACAGTGGAACTGCAGAAGTATCATCCCCAAATTCGATTTATTTTCACATTTGATAAACACATACAATTGTGATGCGTTCGCGCTCTGTGAAACTTTTCTCAATTCAAATGACCAACTCAATTTCCACGATTTCAACATTATTCGTCGAGATCGAGACTCACACGGTGGAGGGGTACTTTTAGGGATCAAAAAGTGCTATTCTTTTTTCAGAATCGACCTCCCCTCGATCTCGAATATTGAAGTAGTAGCCATTCAAACGAAATTGAATGGAAAAGACATTTGCCTTGTTTCGTTATATACTCCTCCATCCGCGCGGATTGAACAGAAGCAACTCCTTGATATAGCAGAATTGCTTCCCGCACCTTTTTTGATTTTGGGAGATTTTAACTCTCACTGTTCGCTATGGGGGTCGCTGTACGACGACAACCGATCTTCCTTAATCTGTAACTTGATCGACGACTTCAATATGACACTTTTGAATACTGGGGAAGCGACACGTGTACCTAATCCTCCAGCACGTGAATGTGTGCTTGACCTATCCCTCTGCTTGACATCACTAGCGTTAGATTGCCAGTGGAAAGTAATCGATGATCCCTACGGTAGTGATCATCTTCCAATCGTTATATCAATTGCTAATGGTTCAACTCCCCCGAACCCAATCAATATTTCCTACGACCTTACACGTAATATTGATTGGAAGCGTTATGAGTCTATTATAGCGGAATCCATCGAACCTCACGAGGAACTTCCTCCGGAGGAAGAATACGCGTTCTTAGCTGGCTTGATAATCGACGCCGCGACTCAAGCTCAGACGAAACCGATACCCGGGGTAACGATTAGACAGCGCCCTCCCAACAAATGGTGGGACAAAGAGTACTCTGAGCTGTACGCGCGAAGGTCCGCGGCATATAAGGACTACCGGAAGTACGGCACAGTCAACCTACTTCGAAAGTACGAGGCACTGGGCAGACAGATGAAGAGCATAGTAAAGGCGAAAAAACGCGGGTACTGGCGGCGGTTTGTAAACGCGTTGTCGAAGGAAACAGCGATGAGCACTCTTTGGGATACCGCCAGCGTGCAAAGCGCTCTTTTGCAGAAATGCTTAAGAGGGCTGAGCCACCCTCGACAGGAAACATCTTTTCCTTCTTGCCAACTGATGAGGGTACATCTGACGATCCCGTCGAAGGATGTTCCCATGCCTTGCCAGAGGGATCTAGGAAGAGGAGAATGCTCAACTCTCCTAACCTTTCTCGCAACGGTCGTAAGGCGACATCCATAAATTACGTAACGCAAAAAACCGGAGTTTTGGACCCCCACCCCCCCATATGTAACGAAAAGTAACGCCAACACCTATCCCCCCATAAATATTACGTAACGCTGCAGAAGGATTTCCTTGATACAAATGCTCGTTTTTGGAGAGTCTCTCCAAGGATTTTTCGTTACGTAACGCTGAGCTGACCTCTCTCCCTCCCCTGTGTAACGAATTGCAACGCTCAAGGATACCCCCTCTCCCCCCTATGAGCGTTACGTAATTTATGGATGCCGCCTAAGATAACCCCTAGCGGAATGATCAATAAGACAACACAAAAAGGAAGCGGTGAAGGAAACCGAAGCAAGTACCCCCCGGTTTTAATTTCAAATCAAACCAGGAGTACCCACCGCTTCCTGGGGCGCCAAAAACCCCTCGTGCACCCATTTCTCGATCAGAAGACATAAAAGAAACAGGGTTCATAAAATTTTCTGATATTGTGGACTGGATATTTAAAACATTCAACATACCAGATCCCCTTCAAAACATTCTTCTTGCCCTTCTCCCTACAGTGAAAACCTTTTTGAAGCAACTCACAGCAACTTGGCCCCTCATTTCAGCTATCACATCTTTCGACGACTAATCCGTCGAAAGAGGTTAGGAATTTTGTCACTGTGTTACAGTGGAACTGCAGAAGTATCATCCCCAAATTCGATTTATTTTCACATTTGATAAACACATACAATTGTGATGCGTTCGCGCTCTGTGAAACTTTTCTCAATTCAAATGACCAACTCAATTTCCACGATTTCAACATTATTCGTCGAGATCGAGACTCACACGGTGGAGGGGTACTTTCAGGGATCAAAAAGTGCTATTCTTTTTTCAGAATCGACCTCCCCTCGATCTCGAATATTGAAGTAGTAGCCATTCAAACGAAATTGAATGGAAAAGACATTTGCCTTGTTTCGTTATATATTCCTCCATCCGCGCGGATTGAACAGAAGCAACTCCTTGATATAGCAGAATTGCTTCCCGCACTTTTTTGATTTTGGGAGATTTTAACTCTCACTGTTCGCTATGGGGGTCGCTGTACGACGACAACCGATCTTCCTTAATCTGTAACTTGATCGACGACTTCAATATGACACTTTTGAATACTGGGGAAGCGACACGTGTACCTAATCCTCCAGCACATGAAAGTGTGCTTGACCTATCCCTCTGCTCGACATCACTAGCGTTAGATTACCAGTGGAAAGTAATCGATGATCCTTACGGTAGTGATCATCTTCCAATCGTTATATCAATTGCTAATGGTTCAACTCCCCCGAACCCAATCAATATTTCCTACGACCTTACACGTAATATTGATTGGAAGCGTTATGAGTCTATTATAGCGGAATCCATCGAACCTCACGAGGAACTTCCTCCGGAGGAAGAATACGCGTTCTTAGCTGGCTTGATAATCGACGCCGCGACTCAAGCTCAGACGAAACCGATACCCGGGGTAACGATTAGACAGCGCCCTCCCAACAAATGGTGGGACAAAGAGTACTCTGAGCTGTACGCGCGAAGGTCCGCGGCGTTTGAGGACTACCGGAAGTACGGCACAGTCAACCTACTTCGAAAGTACGAGGCACTGGGCAGACAGATGAAGAGCATAGAAAAGGCGAAAAAACGCGGGTACTGGCGGCGGTTTGTAAACGCGTTGTCGAAGGAAACAGCGATGAGCACTCTTTGGGATACCGCCAGGCGCATGCGGAATCGTAACGTTTCGAATGAGAGTGAGGTGTATTCAGACCGCTGGATATTCGATTTTGCCAAAAAGGTCTGCCCGGATTCTGTACCGGAACAGAAAACCTTTCGCGACGCGTTTTTAGTAACTACGGAAGAGCCTCCATTTTCGATGATGGAATTTTTAATGGCTCTCCTCTCGTGCAACAATAAAGCTCCAGGATTGGATAGAATCAAGTTCAACCTGTTGAAGAATCTACCCGATTCTGCAAAAAGATGCGTGTTGATTTAATTCAACGAGTTTCTTGAGCAAAACATTGTACCGCACGACTGGAGGGAGGTGAAAGTTATTGCTATTAGAAAACTCGGGAAACCTGCTTCTGATCACAATTCTTATAGGCCGATTGCTGTGGTCTCTTGCCTCCAGAAATTAATGGAGAAAATGATCCTCTTACCGTTAGACAAATGGGTTGGCTTTCGCCGGGTTTGGCTTTCGCCGGGGCAAAGGAATGAACGGAATGAGCAAATGGCCTCTGCATTCTTGGATATTAAGGGGGCTTTTGACTCTGTCTCTGTTGAAGTTTTGAACGAGAAACTTCATTCGCAGGGACTTTCACCAAATTTGAATAATTTTTTGCTCAATTTGTTGTCAGAAAAGCATATGTATTTCTCACATGGTGATTCGACAACTTCCCGAATTAGCTACATAGGTCTTCCCCAGGGCTCATGTTTAAGCCCTCTCTTATATAATTTTTACGTCAACGACATCGATAAATGTCTTGCAAATTCATGCACGCTGAAGCAACTTGCAGACGATAGCGTTGTATCCATTACTGGCAGCGAGGCTAACGATCTGCAAGGACCATTGCAAGATACCTTGGACAATTTGTCTGAATGGGCTCTTAGGCTGGGTATCGAATTCTCCCCGGAGAAAACTGTGTTGGTCGTTTTTTCTAGGGAGCATAACCCAGCTCAGCTGGAGCTTCTACTAACGGGTGAAACGATCACACAGGTTTTAGTCTTTAAATATCTCGGGGTCTGGTTCGACTCTAAATGTACCTGGGCTTGTCATATTACCGGAACCTGGTGGGGTGCTCACCCATGAGACCTTCTAAGATTATACCAAACAACGATACTGTCAGTTCTTGAATACGGTTGTTTCTGCTTTCGCTCCGCTGCGAACACGCACATTTTGAAACTAGAAAGAATACAATATCGTTGTTTGCGTATTGCCTTGGGTTGCATGCAGTCGACCCATACGATGAGTCTTGAAGTGCTAGCGGGTATTCTTCCGTTGAAACATCGTTCTTGGAATCTCTCTTACCGGTTGCTAATTCGATGTACGGTCATGAACACATTAGTAATTGAAAATTTCGAGAGGTTGGTCGACCTTCAATACCAAACCAGATTTATGACTTTATATTTTGACTACATGGCTCAAGACCCTTCTTCATACGTTCCCTTCAATGTCGCACCTTTAGGTACTTCTAACAATGCTATATTCTTCGACACCACCATGAAAGAAGACATTATTGGTATCCCGGATCAATTGCGTCCACAAGAGATCCCTAAGATTTTTTCAAATAAGTTTAAACATGTGAGTTGTGACAAAAGGTTTTATACTGACGGATCTAATCTAGATGAGTCCATTGGCTTCGGTGTTTTCCACGAAAATTTTACCGCCTCCTACAAGCTCGATGCTCCTGCTTCCGTGTACGTCGCAGAGCTTGCTGCTGTTCAGTACTCTCTTGGGGTCATCGAAACCCTGCCCATAGACCACTACTTCATCTTCACAGATAGTCTCAGTGCCATTGAGGCTCTGCGATCGAAGAAGTCGGTAAAGCACTCCCCGTATTTCCTGAGAAAAATACGGCGGTTTTTAAGTGCTTTAACAGATAAAAATTATCAGGTTACCTTAGCGTGGGTACCTTCTCATTGTTCCATTCCGGGCAATGAGAAGGCTGACTCTTTAGCTAAGGTGGGTGCGATTGATGGCGATATTTATGATAGACCAATTGCTTACGATGAATTTTATAGTATTTTGCGTCAGAGAACACTCCATAGTTGGCAATTATCATGGAATTCAGATGAACTGGGACGGTGGCTACATTCCATTTTTCCTAAGGTATCGACGAAAGCATGGTTCAAGGGGTTGGATGTAGGTCGGGACTTCATTCGCGTGATGTCCAGACTTATGTCCAATCACTACACGTTAAACACGCACCTCTTTCTTATAGGGCTTGTAGACAGTAATCACTGCGTTTGTGGCGATGGCTACCAACACATCGAGCATGTTGTTTGGACGTGTGCCGAATTCTGTGATGTTAGGTCCGAGCTCATTGATTCCCTCCGGGCCCGAGGAAAACAACCGAATGATCCCGTTAGAGACATTCTGGGAAGCGGTGATCTCCAGTACATGACACAACTGTACTGTTATTTGAAAAATGCTGACATTAAAATTTAGAATTCATTTGTCTATTTGTTAGAATACCCGTATACGACACTGGAGACACGAACACGAAGAGCCTACATCTATGTTTGAATAACAAAAAGAACACCAGTCGAAACACAAATAAATATATCTTAATTAGTTTTAAGCACGAATTGTATCTCCCCTCCTCTCACCTTTAATCCCCACTAGCTCGTAGTCGGCCGTGAGAAATAAAAAAAGTGCCTCCCTCCTTTTCCTGCTAATCTAGAATTAATAAAAAGTGTACTTGGCTCAGTTAAGCATAAAATTGTATCGTGCCGTGTCAAATAAACCATATTAAATCAAATGATGGCCTGATGTTTAAGCTGCAGCGATTCAACTTCCCGATCTTCCTCGTGAAGATAACCAAGAATTATCTGTCGAATAGATGGGTTGCCTTCTTGGTCCCATCCTGTTCAACCTATTTACTTCAGATGCTCCCTCCCTTCCGAGTGGTGGCGTCCTGTCTATGTTTGCAGACGACACTGCCATTATCTACAAAGGTCGAGTGATTAGAGCTTTGACGCGTAGACTACAAGAGGGTCTGGATGTTTTGTCCGACTATTTCAACAGCTGGAAGATCTGCATCAATGCAGCTAAGACCAGTGATGGAAACGAAACGAATATGATGCAATCGTCGTTTATTCATCACATGTGCACTTCACGAAGTGTACAGGCCGCGACTAAACTTGAATCCTCTCAACCCATAATGAAATGATGATATGGTGCATAGGTTTCTGGGAGAAAACAAACACATGACTAGACTACATCAGCTCTGAGAAACGATTCGATCGTTGCGTTCGTCTCTCCATAGGCCGGTAGTTAGGAGAATAAAGGATAGCAACAGGAGAATATCATGTCGCCTGAACAGCAGCAGAGGTGTGGTGCGGTGAGAGGGAATGTGTGGGAGAAGGGACTACTTCGGCAGCGGTTGAGTTTAAGCGAGAGTAGGAGAGCATACACTATCATTTTCTTTCCTTTTCTGACAAAAAATCATATGCATGAGTCAAATGAATAAGGATATAACAAGTTCTGATCGCTCTGTGTAACAGAGACGAATAACTTCATATACCGAGTTGCGCACATTGATAACCACGTGTTGTGGTATACACTAATGAATAGAAATATATCATAAAGAGGAAAACAAAGAGAGTGCACCAGCACCGATACTTTGTTTTTCGCATATTAACGACGATGTCAACGCATCTCAGGCTTGTTTTATATATATTATTCGCTAGAGGTGATTTTTTTCCTTCGCTGGCTAAGAGCCAGGCTATTATATTCCCGCATTCAAAATAAACTCGACTTGTTCCACCTGCCAATGTGAGAATCCATCTCAATAACACTCCTATCGAATGGTCGAGTGAGGTTTTATATCTTGGTCTCTCCCTGGACCAAAAGCTTCTATTTTGTTCACACGTAGAGAAAACTGTTACCAAGTGCAACATACTTGCCAAACCCCTCTATCACCTCATTAACAGGAAATCCACTCTTTCCCTCACCAAAAAGCTTGCCGTTCACAAGCAAATAATTTTACCGGTCATAGAGTACGCTTTGCCTGTCTGGGAGGGCTGCGCTAAAACCCACCATCTCAAAATTCAGATGGCTCAGAATAAAATATTACGTATGATCCTCAACACCCCTCCGAGGACACGAAACTCTGAGATCCATCGCTTGGCTGGTCCTCAGGTGCTGGAGGAACGGAGAACAACATCGTTGACTAACGGGTGTTAAATAAAAAATGAGAATTTTTGCCTTTCTCCTAGAAAGGTATAGCAATCACTTGCAAAACCGAAAGTATAAAAGTGCTCCAAAGGGCCGAATGGCATATATCACTCGACGAGCTGAGCATTTTCTGTATGTGTGTGTGTATGTGTGTGTGTGTGTGTGTGTGTGTGTGTGTTTATGTGTAGATTTTTATTCTCACTCACTTTTATCAGAGATGGCTGGACCGATTTTCATGAAATTAATTGCAAATGAAAGGTCTTATTGCCCCATAAGACTCTATTGAATTTCATTGTAATCGGATTTTTAGTTTAGAGGTTATGTTCAAAAATGTGAAAATCATGAAACATCAATATCTCAGAAACTACACCACCGATTTGAAAAAAATTGGTCTCAAAAGAACGGGCTACCTAGAAAACCCTTAAGTTTTGAATTTCATAAAGATTTAACATGTGGTTCAAAAGTTATGAAAAGAAACGTGTTCTGAAGACTGTTTAATCTCACTCATGTTTCTCAGGGATGGCTGTACCGATTTTCATAAAATCAGTGTCAAATGAAAGGTCTAATTGCCCCATAAGACCCTATTGATTTGTTTTGCAATCGGATTATTACTTTGCCTGTTATGTTTAAAAATGTGAAATCCAGCTATACAAAGGAACATATTCCGAAGACTACTTAAACTCACTCACTTTTTTCAGAGATGGCCGACCCGATTTCAGTGTCAAATGAATGGTCTAGCTGCCTCAGAAGACCCTATTGTATTTTACTGTAATCGAACTGTAACTTCATTTGTAATGTGCCGACTTGTGAAAATCACGAAACTTCATTATCTCAGAAACTACACAACCGATTTTATTATTATTATCAGATGAGCTGGCTAGTTAAGGGTTAACTGATGAATTATGATTGCGCACGTGGTTTCAAAGTTTGGCTGCCCTACACGTTCCCATTTCATTTGATTATAATCGAACTTAAGCAACCGTTATGTATTAAATTGTTATTAAAACAACGAAAGTCTATTATCCCTAAGATTACATGACTTATTTGAACATAACTAGTGTCATACGAATGAATCATCTCTCAAACTTACAAATAACAAACTTCATAACAATTTGATATGTGTTTAAAAAGTTATGGAAAGAAGAGAAATTCAAAGGCTATTTAAAACTATACCTGCTTTGATTGATATATGTGGCCTCAACATAATATAAATGTGGTGTCGTACTATTTGAACGTTCCAAGTTCATTGATTCCTTGCGGTTTGTTTGAAGTCTGCAAATGCACGACGAATCGGCCATAGGAGATGATCAAAGTCAAATAACAAATCGTTTGAAAAGATTGGTTTTATCGAAATGACAACATGCTCGTCTTTTGGCTTCTGTACATCGCCTTAATTCTGAATATATTCATATTGGGTGGTATTATATCATTATCTGCAGACTTTCTGGCATCAATCTGACACCGGAAATACTCATTTTTTTTAAATAGTTTATTTGACACGGCACGATCACCGGAAATACTCAAATTGGGAGGTATTTTTGGTTGTTTTCCAGAAACTAAAAGTGGTCGTCTTCAAATTCAAAGTAGTGTCCAGGGTCAATGTTTGGTTTCTATGCATCATCACGTTTACGAAAATATCGATATTGAGTATTAGTCGGTCATTTCCGACTGTTGCCTATAAGTTGCCATTTAGCAATTCAAAATGGTGCCTGAGGTCAATTGTTAGCTCCTTGCATCATTCTGGTTCCAGAGATACTCATATTGGATAGTATTTGTTTATTTTAGGCTGTTTTTCACAAACCGGTAGTCGCCACCTTGGTTTTCAAAATGGTATCTAGGATACTGGTTGAAGAAAAACTCATATTGGGTGATATTTGGTCACTTTGGACTGTTTTTCAGAAGCCGAAAGTCGTCATGTTGGACTTTAAAATTGCCTGTAAAATCAATTTCTGTCATCTGGGCGTAATTCTGGTTCCGAAAATATTCATATTGAATGGTATTTGGTCATTTCCGGCTGTTTGCCAGACACCGGAAGTCACCATCTTAAAATTCAAGATTGTTTCTGTGATCAATTTTTAGCTTCTGTGCATCTTTCTGGTTCCAGAAATACTAATATTTAATGGGAATCGTCCATTTCAGGCTGTTTTCCAGAAACCGGAAGTTGCCATCTTACAATTCAAAATGTTGTCTGAAGTCGATTTGTGACTCCAGTGCATCATTACGGTTCCGGAAATACCCATATTGGGTGGTATTTGGTCATTTGCCGCTGATTTTCCGGAAGTCGCCATTTTAGATTTCATAATGGTATTTGGAGACAATTTCTGGATTTTGAACAGCATACTGGTAAAAGAAAAACTCATATTGGGTGGTATTTGGTTATTTTATGCTGTTTTCAGAAACCGGAAGTCGCCATCTTAGAATTAAAAATGCTATCTGTGGTCGATTTTAGCTCCTGTGTATTATTCTAGATCCGGATATTATTATATTGGGTGGATTCACATACCAAATTTGGTTGTATTTTTGCCTTTCTCCTAGAAAGGTATAGCAATCACTTGCAAAACCGAAAGTATAAAAGTGCTCCAAAGGGCCGAATGGCATATATCACTCGACTCAGCTTGACGAGCTGAGCATTTTCTGTATGTGTGTGTGTGTATGTGTGTGTGTGTATGTGCAGATTTTTATTCTCACTCACTTTTCTCAGAGATGGCTGGACCGATTTTCATGAAATCAATTGCAAATGAAAGGTCTTGTTGCCCCATAAGACCCTATTGAATTGTATTGTAATCGAATTTTTAGTTTAGAGGTTATGTTAAAAAATGTGAAAATCATGAAACATCAACATCTCAGAAACTACACAACCGATTTGAACAAAGTGGTCTCAAAAGAACGGGCTACCTAGAAAACCCTTAAGTTTAGAATTTCATAAAGATTGAACTTGTGGTTCAAAAGTTATGAAAAGAAACGTGTTCTGAAGACTGTTTAATCTCACTCATGTTTCTCAGAGATGGCTGGACCGATTTTCATAAAATCAGTGTCAAATGGAAGGTCCAATTGCCCCATAAGACCTTATTGATTTGTTTTGCAATTGGACTATTACTTTGCCTGTTAAATCGGTTAAACGGTTTTTACAAAAATTGATTTTTGAGCAATTCTTGACCTTTTTATTGATTTATTTCTCTTGAATTTGTCATTGAACCCCCTGCAACCAACACATTGTTTTCAAGAAGAAAGATAGAGCTTTCATTTGAAGTAGAAAAAAAATTGGCCGCCATCTTGGATCTCGCCGCCATCTTGGATTTCATCAGAAAACCGTGTTTTTGAGCAAGTTCGCAACCATCGATTTTGAATTTGAAATCACCATTGGAAAGCTGAGAAAAAATGCTTTAAGATACATTTGAAATATTAGGTGAGCATTGAGGTTATCTTGTCATTCTGGTCACTTTTCAAAATCGAGCTTCAAACAGTTCAACGCATGACGCGCGTCCAATATCAAAACAACGCAATATACTGAGCCTGTGGTGTGCTTATGATGTGGACAGTCAGTATTCCTAGTTCACAGGTAGTAAGTGCACCCACGCAACGTAATTTTAGAATAGCCTTTAATCAATTGGCTAAATTTCAGGCGGGGGTCTAGCGTGGTTGGTAACGTCTCCACCAACCACGCTCGACGCCTGGGTTCGAATTCCAACGCCGACATAGGTGTTGTGGGGTGGCGTGATCCACTCACAACCAACCCAACTGGTCTAGATTCAATCCTAGCCGACACCGGGAGATTTTCTGAGGCGAAAAATCTCTGGGATCACGCCTTCCATCGCATGAGGAAGTGAAGCCGTTGGCGCCGGTCCGTTAATTACCGGGTCGTGAGTTAGGGTCCCGCCTCCCTGGGCGTCGGTGATTGGCACAACAACAGTGGCGGAACTAGACCGACGGAAAACAAGCGAGAATAAAGAAAAAAAAATGGCTGAATTTTGTTAGGTAGCAAACGAACCCTTTTCGTCGATAAGAATTTGCTAGGGATAAAAAAGTGATGATTCTACTCTTACTTTGTTTACGCTGGCATACCTAAATCTTCTACAGATTACTCGGGATATACTTGATTCATACTATACTTGGAATTCCATACCTAAGTTTGTTGATAGTAGTTTAATGCATGAAAACAACAGTATATAACAATAGCAAAAACAACATCTAACATTAATTTGTTTAATTACTATACACGCGAAAACTGTCCTCCGTACAAGGAACCAAACTTTGTTCTAGCAACAAAATCGTAGAGAAGCATAATCACAAATTACGTTACACTCAAGGAGGAGCGAGGGAGTGAAGAAATAAACAATGTGAATGCAGTGTAAAGGGATCAACGATACGATTTTTTGCTATACGTAATTTGTGAACATACCCAAAGTCACACAGGCATTGGGCCATCCACATTCCACGTGGACAACTTTGGGGAGGGGGGTCTGTGTGTTTTCCACAGTCCATAAAAATTTTTTAGAATTTATATGAGAAGTTGTGGGGGAGGGGAAGGGGGGGGGGGTAACAAAATTCTTAAAAATCTGTCCACGTGGAGCATTGATGGCTCCTAATATACTCTACACACAGACACACACCACAGACTCAGCATGACTTGATATTGGACGCGCGTCATGCGTTGAACTGTTTGAAGCTCGATTTTGAAAAGTGACCAGAATGACAATATAACCTCAATGCTCACCTAATATTTTGAATGTATTTTAAAGCATTTTTTCTCAGCTTTCCAATGGTGATTTCAAATTTAAAATCGGTGGTTGCGAACTTGCTCAAAAACACGTTTTTCTGATGAAATCCAAGATGGCGGCGAGATCCAAGATGGCGGCCAATTTTTTTCTACTTCAAATGAAAGCTCTATCTTTCCTCTTGAAAACAATGTGTTGGTTGCAGGGGGTTCAATGACAAATTCAAGAGAAATAAATCAATAAAAAGGTCAAGAATTGCTCAAAAAGCAATTTTTGTAAAAACCGTTTAACCGATTTGTGCCCGAGGGGTCCATCAATATGAACTAACGAAAGTGGTTTTCTCATTTTTTCGCTACTTTCAATCATTTAGACATAAAAATATCCTTTTTGAAAGACCTCATGTCACTAGTGGGACGGTTTCAGCGAGAATTGCTCAAATATAACTTTTTTTCTGATTTCTCCATGGCCGGTTTCGTTGTTCAGGAAAACTTTCGTAGTTTTTATAAAAGAAAATCGTTTTTTTTAAATGGGCTGTTTTCGATAATTAATTTATAACTTTCTCTTATTCTTTTTAAATTAGTAATTTGTTTTCAGAGTGTATATTTTTTTTTTAAAACAAAACTATTATCTACAACTTTGCCGAAGATGTCACACCGCTCAAACGATTCGTGTTGGCTCTAAAAATATTTGTAATCATCAATACCTATCCGAAATAGCATTTTCCAATAGCTTTTCAAAAATGAGTTGTGTTTCAATAAATTAAACCAATAGCACAAAATGGCATCTTTTGCCTATAAAAACGTCTATGCGAAGTTTCAGCCAATGGGCTCGTTCACGTTCTGATGATGTTTACTTGACAGAAAATGTATGGTCGAATTGTCAAAACGACGCAAACCCAGAAACAACGAGTCAATTGTGTCTGTATCTGGTTGAGATCCCTATACTCTCATTATCACTGAATAACATCGATACAGTCTTTTGTCCGATTATATAAGCCAGAGCACTGTGTGTTCAATCAAGTGTTGGCAAAGGACTTTATTGTGGTAAATAAAACGAATAAATTGTCTGGTACAACATTAGAGAGCAAGTGTCTTAGAGAGTAGATTTTTCAAACAAAGTAATATAACATATTCCATAAGTTTCCACTGTTTTATTTAAAATTTTAAGACACTTGGAATCAAAAAACATTTTTCAAGTATTAAAACTCCATGTACCTCCCGTGTGTGATTTTGTAAATGACATGAAAGCATTCAACATTTTCCACGAGACACAATCTTAATTTTGGTTGAGATAATTTTTTTTTGCACAGAGTAGTTTGATACATTTTGTAAATTTGTTTTGTAATATTTTGCCATTTTACTTATAATTTTTCCAATTCAACATTGCCACCCTAACGACAATGGTATAACAAATATTATATTTTCAGGAATTTTTCTATTAGTATTCAGTGAAAAGTGATTTTTTTCATTTTATACTCATTTTTACACAATATTATGAACCACCCTATGTCGAATAAATGAACCACCCTAATGAAGCATAATGTATTCGATGCTAGTTATAGTGTATATAATTATACAAGCTATTTCGAGAGACTAGTGATCAATTTCAAAAGATAAATTCTAAACATTTTGAACTCCGCCCTCCACAATTGAAAGTCCCAGAGAGTAAATTTTTGCAAAAAAAATTTTTTTCAGATGACACCAATTCTCGACGTTTCATGCGTTTTTAAGTCATTTGGCATCAAAAAAAATTTCGAAAACCGAAATTTCACGTACCCTCCTCTTGGGTGATTTTTCGGTTTTAAAAAAAGCCAAACTTCAATCGCTTTGCGCCACCCCATTTTAAGTCCGATTGAGCTGAAATTTTGCACAGGGTGTTTTTTCGAGCAAGTGAACATTTTGTATAGGGTTTTATTTTTTTGAAATTTTCTGGTCACTTTTTTTCCATACGATAATTGGCGCCCTAAATGTACATATTTGTTACCACTAAAACATTTACCTACCAAATTTTGTTCCCTTTGGTTGATTAGTTCTCGAGATGTGCACAAATTTGTGTTTCATCCAACTATTATGGACATATTAGTTACCCCTTAAAACATCCACATGCCAAATTCGGTTTCATTTGCTTAGTTTGTTCTTGAGTTGTGCAGAAATTTATGTTTTATTTGTATGGGACCCCTCCCTTCCAGAAGAGGGAGGGGTCTCAAACTATCATAGGATTCTTTATAGGCACCAAAAACCCCTACATACAAATTTTCACGTCGATCGGTTCGGTAGTTTTCGGGCCTATATGGATCAGACAGACAGACAGACTTGACTGCATTTTTATATGTAAAGATTACAACATCAATATTTTAGAACCTACTCGGTACGAGTCAAAAACCCATTAATGGGTATTGTTATACCCATTTTTTTCTGTCATATGCGGCTGTCAAAAGAATGGGTAAATTTAAAAATGTGAAATGGTTAAAATTGTACGCATTAGAAAGACATGTTCTTAGAACAAAAGGGTCATTTGTTTACCCATTAATGGGTGAAAAAATACTTCAAGCATCGTTTTAGTTTGCTCTGTCGATTTGTTCGCACGCGTTACTTCTACGATCTGTTTTGTTTATTATTTGTCAACAATTGCCATGGAAAGACTTCGATGCTGCGTCGTTTAAGAAGTTGCAAGGTAAACAGTATGTTTTATCCAGTATTGAATTTTACAATGTGGGATTTTTTTTATATTAGGTCTAGAATGTTCACTATCCGTCTGGTATTGGCTTTGTTGCAGAGAATTGCGATTCTGACAATTGATGATAGCATATAAAATACTCCTGTTTTCGTAAATAAGATTCATTTTTGCAAATAATTAAAAATAATTGATTTCACTTGCACTTCTTTTCATTTTTTTGAGTGATAATCACAAAGTTTCCGTTTATTTAATAATGGGTAAAATTTCACCCATTTCCTTGAGAAAATTCATTTCTCAAAATGAGTGATTTTGTACCCAGTTTCTGACGTTTAATCGGTTTACTCGTTAATGGGTAAATCGAGTTTACCCACTAAATGGGTTGGCTCACTTTTTGGCGAAATGGTTGAAAAAGTACCCATTGATGGGTTTTCGACTCTTACCGTGTAAAGAGTGAATATACATTTATTGGATTGAAGCGTTCATGTAAATCTATTTTTACAAATAAAAAATTGATTGAGAAAGGCTGGGTCTGACCGCTAGGTGGATTAATTTAGGTTTTTTGATTGATTCTTGAGCTGTGCAAAATTTGTGTTTCATTTTCATGGGATTCCTCCCTTATAGAAGAGGGAGTCGGGTTTCAAACCATTATGTACATATTTGTTACCACTAAAAACATTAACCTGCCAAATTTTGTTCCATTTGGTTGATTAGCTCTCGAGATGTGCACAAATTTGTGTTTCATCCAACTATTATGGACATATTAGTTACCCCTTAAAACATCCACATGCCAAATTCGGTTTTATTTGCTTGGTTTGTTCTTAAGTTGTGCAGAAATTTATGTTTCATTTGTATGGGACCCCTCCCTTCCAGAAGAGGGAGGGGTCTCAAACTATCATAGGAACCTTTATCGGCACCAAAAACCCCTACATACAAATTTTCACGTCGATCGGTTCGGTAGTTTTCGGGCCACGGTGTCAAAATTTTGATTATTATCGATTTTTCATGTACCTCTGATTTTTTCTCGCAAAAATGTTACTAACTGGATAAGAATCAAGGATCGGGAAGTTAAAAAATATTTCATCGGCGATTTTTTGAAAAACTTGGATTTTAATTTTTTTAGCGCAAATCTACAAGAAAAAATTCCCTCTAACTTCACTAATGTCAGTCATATTAACATAGTCAGCAACCAGTGCATTTGAGGGTAGTGCAGTGTCATTTTATTTCAAAAACTCAACAATTAAGTCAGTCATTTTACCACAGACAAACATACGTACCACTCCATACAAAATTCTAAAAAAAACTGCGGTTCCGATTATTTTGTGCGACACGTACTGGACATATTCCGCAAATGATAAACTTTCAGCCTTCCTGCTGTTTCTGGCAGCACAGCACGCGACTATCTACTGAGTTCAAAGGTAAAAGGGCTGATGTGCACAACCGCTGCGGCGGGAATATTTCGCGTAATTGAAACTCATTTAAATTGACCGTTTTTTTGATCCATGAATATAATTTTCAAGGTACCTCTGTTTGTCTGTGATTCAACCATAGGAAATCACAGCAACCAATGCATTTGAGGATAGTGCAATGTCACTTCATTTCGAAATTTTTGCGAATAAACCATGAAGCTAGACCACGAGAAGTGTAGAAATTTGGTTTGCGCCTTGTGCTTCAAAAAAACTAAATCTACGAAGAGAATAGGCGAGCAGTGGAAGAAAATGCTCTTTTCTCACTTTCTGCCTATGTATAACGAAAATGATAAAAAGTATCCTAGAGTTTTGTGCGGAAGTTGTTATCTGGGGGTGTACTGAAAGTCCAAAGTTAAGTCGAATGTGATCTAATTATTGTCAAATTATTTATTGCTGACGCACCTTTTCGAACAAGGTCTCAACATCGAGATATGCACGTCCACGATTCCAATAAAGATACTTAAATATAAATAACTTTGAATTTTCCAAAGGAAAATTGTTTTTCAATGAATTTATTTACCTAATCCGACAAAGATAGAACATTAAGGAAACTTTCTCTACGAAAACATAAAGACAAACTGGTTTGCTGGATTCCCGTACGTTTTTCCTGCATCCCACAAAAATTGTTACATCTTAATTTTTTGCGCCGAACGTCTTTTAAATAAATAAATTCAATTTTTCAAAAAAATCGCCGATGAAATATTTTTTAATTTTCCGATCCTTGATTCTTATCCAGTTGGCAACATTTCTGCGAAAAAAAATTAGAGGTACATGAAAATTCGTTAACAATAGAAATTTTTATTCATGGATCAAAATAACGATCAATTCAAATGAGTTTCAATTACGCGGAATATTCCCGCCGCAGCGGTGGTGCACATCAGCCCTTTTACCTTTGAACTCAGTAGACAGTCACGTGCTGTGCTGCCAGAAACAGCAGAAAGGCTGAAAGTTTATCATTCGTAGAATATGTCCAGTACGTGTCGAACAAAATAATCGGAAGCAAATTTTTTTAGAATTTTGTATGGAGTGGTACGTATGTTTGTTTGTGGTAAAATGACTGACTTAATTGTTAATTTTTTGAAATTAAATGATACTGCACTACCTTTAAATGCACTGGTTGCTGACTATGTTAATATGACTGACATTAGTGAAGTTAGAGGGATTTTTTTGTAGATTTGCGCTAAAAAAATTAAAATCCAAATTTTTCAAAAAATCGCCGATGAAATATTTTTTAACTTCCCGATCCTTGGATCTTATCCAGTTGGCAACATTTTTGCGAAAAAAAATCAGAGGTACATGAAAATCCGATAATAATCGAAATTTTGACACCGTGCGGGCCTATATGGATCAGACAGACAGACAGACTTGACTGCATTTTTATATGTAAATATTACAACATCAATATTTCAGAACCTAAAGAGTGAATATACATTTATTGGATTGAATCGTTCATGTAAATCTATTTTTACAAATAAAAAATTGAATGAGAAAGGCTGGGTCTGACCGCTAGGTGGATTAATTTTTTCAATACCTTTCAGTAACTCAAATACAGAGCGTAAAATTTTCTTTCTCCAAGAAAATTGCTCTTTGGGCTCCCTAGAAACGGCGTGTTTGGTTTTGCTAGTTTGAATTTATTCAAAGCAAAGATGGCGTCGAAACAGCACGTGCTCCGCGAACGCATTGTACGGTTCTACGAAACGCATTTCCAGCAAGGAAAAAAGATCACGGTGACACATTTTAAGGAAAAAAATGGAACTGTCAGTACGGTATATCGTATCCTGGGTTCCCTGAACGTAGAGCGGAAGGTCGGAAGTGGTCGTCCGGTGACGATAATGACGAAGCAGAGGAAGACATCGTTAAAGAAGCTGTTTGACAACAAGTACGCAACCAGCCTGCGTGACGCCGGTCGGAAATATGGCTGCTCCCACGTATTGATCCATCGGACCGTCAAGATGGAAGGAATCGTCTGCAGGAAGAAGACGAGGTCGCCGGAGTACACGGAGGAGCAGATTGAGACGGTTAAAACACAGTGTCGGTGGATGACCAAAAAATACCGCGGGACGTCTTTCGTTCTGGACGACGAAAGCTATTTTCCGCTGTCCAAAACGCATATTCCAGGAAATGATAATTACTACTCCAGCGACAAGTCATCCACACCGCCTGAAGTGAAATACAAGTTCAAGCACAAGTTTGAAAAAAAGGTTATATTGTACATCGCCATTTCCGACCGGGACATTTCAAAGCCTTGGTTTAAGCCGAGCGGTTCGGCAATCAACCAACAAATCTATCAAGAAGAGTGCCTCGATAAAATCCTGCTGCCGTTTCTGAACGAGCATCACGCGGATGGGAAGTACGTCTTCTGGCCAGACAAGGCGTCTTCCCATTACGCCAAGAAGACGCTGGCGTATCTTGAGGAGAAAAAGGTACCGTTCGTGCCGAAAGATCGTAACCCAACAAACTTGCCCCAGTGCCGCCCAATAGAGGATTTCTTTGGCTCACTCAGTGCTCGAGTATATAAAAACAATTGGAGGGCCAAGGATACGAAGCAACTGACCACAAGAATCCGGAATTGTATCCGGAAAATGGACGTAAGTGCCGTACAATATTCTTGTGAGAGCATCGCAACAAAGTTGCGTCGAACAGCAGACCACGACCCTTACTCAAACATTCACTGATATTTTTTTGAAGAAAATACGTTATGTTATTTATAAAAAATACTGAAATCGATGAAAAAAACAATTTTTTTTTATATGTGATTGAAAAAATTCTCATTTTTATTTAACACCCGTCAGGTTCAGAGAGTCCTGCGCCAGGTCACCTCACCAGATCACTCGTGAGCTGGTACCTTAGTTTTAAGTTAATTTTAAGTTAGTTATTCGTAGTTAAGTAGGTTATAAAAATTTATTTTTCAATTAAAAGCAAGTCCCATAAAGGAAGAACTGTAAAATTCTTCACAAATAATGTAAATCTATAGAAATAAGTAACCAGCAATCCTCAAAACAAAGATTCAGAGCCTTAAAAGGCTAAACAATTATTATGTACACCATATGGAAATATAAATAAATATACTTTGAGTTAAAAAAAGAGCTTTCATACTCATTCCGCTTTCTTTGGCTCACTCAGTGCCCGAGTATATAAAAACAATTGGAGGGCCAAGGATACGAAGCAACTGACTACAAGAATCCGGAATTGTATCCGGAAAATGGACGTAAGTGCCGTACAATATTCTTGTGAGAGCATCGCAACAAAGTTGCGTCGAACAGCAGACCACGACCCTTACTCAAACATTCACTGATATTTTTTTGAAGAAAATACGTTATGTTATTTATAAAAAATACTGAAATCGATGAAAAAAAAAATTTTTTTTATATGTGATTGAAAAAATTCTCATTTTTATTTAACACCCGTTAGGTTCAGAGAGTCCTGCGCCAGGTCACCTCACCAGATCACTCGTGAGCTGGTACCTTAGTTTTAAGTTAATTTTAAGTTAGTTATTCGTAGTTAAGTAGGTTATAAAAATTTATTTTTCAATTAAAAGCAAGTCCCATAAAGGAAGAACTGTAAAATTCTACACAAATAATGTAAATCTATAGAAATAAGTAACCAGCAATCCTCAAAACAAAGATTCAGAGCCTTAAAAGGCTAAACAATTATTATGTACACCATATGGAAATATAAATAAATATACTTTGAGTTAAAAAAAGAGCTTTCATACTCATTCCGCTTTCGAAAGTTGGCGAGGACAGTTGGTGGCAATAACGGCTTGTCAGCATCTACAAAATATAAAACGATAACATCAAAGGATAAACAAATCACCGAAAATCACGACAATGGCGCGGTCGGTAATAAGAATCAAGATTCAGATAAAAGTAATGCTATAAAAAAAGAGAACGGTATTAAAGGATCTACGAGGACGCTCAAAGAATAGTTATTGAAAATCAAAGCCGAGTTAGAAAGAACTCGAATGGGAAATGAAAATTTGAGCCACAGTGTGGTCGCCATGAGTCCGAAGATTGACTTTGGACAATCGAAATCGAGCACAATGCGTGAGGAACCTACTAACGAAAATGAGACTCTATTAATGGCAATGGATAAAGTAACAATGGGTGGCCTCAGTATCCCAGAATGTACACCGGAAGCAGGTGACACAGAGGTCAATAAAAGAGCCTTTGATCGCTGGAAGAAGGCATTGAACTCCTCAATGAACCTCATTCAAGTAACAGAAGAATCAACGAAGATGGATTTTTTTTCTTCATTACGAAGATGGATTTATCCTGCATCAAATATGGGGTGGCATTGTGCAGTAGCATTGGCCAACATCTGCAAAAGTATCGATACTCGAGCATCGATATTTTTTTCCTGGTCGTATCGATACCAGGTTGATATTGAACGCGGAGCATCGATATCAGCTGTATCGATATTCTACCAGCTACTTAAAACAGGTCTACGAGAAGCGGCAGTTTTTTATCTTCATTACTGTCAATCAGAGATGACAGATGTTTTTGAAATAGTTTGCAACTGCACGAAAAACTGACAAAATCTGCTTGAAATTTGAAAAAAAAAATCTGGCCGTGATTTGAAAAAAAATAATTCGTTTGCGTAGGCAAAAGTCTGCAGAAATCTTTTTAATTGAAGAAAGAAGATACAGCTTAACAATGTTAAACTTTTTAAATAGGGAACTAGAAACATTCTGCAGTGCTTCGAAACGATACCGTTTTATGTTTAGAGTTATCCGTTTTACAAACAAATCACAATTTCTGGTGAAAATGTTGCATTTTTGTCTTTAAACTGATCACTCTCATATTCAAACATAGCAAGAAGATTTTAGAACGGGTTTCTTAGCAATCTTTTCAACTTAATTTTGTCATATTTTACGCGTTTTCGTAAAAATTTGGGACGAAACCCCCGCATAAAAAGACTGCTGTTTAATTATTGGAATACTAAGCCATTCACCACAAAATGCTTGTCAGGTGAGTGACGCGGCGATTACGGTTTTGCTCTGCATAGACAGTATTGTCAATTGCCAAACAATTTTTCTCGCAAGAGGCATGGAAACCATCATAAAGGTGCGCGGGTATATGCAATCTGTTGGTGACTTTTACAAAAAGAATTAAATTTCCGCGCAGCTTGTTTAAGAACATTCAGGCAATTGGCCGTAAATTCTCCGGTTTTATATCCCTCCGTAAATTCTCCGGTTTTATATCCCTTCAGTATCGAAAAAATATCGGGGCGAAAGTATCGATCCAGCCTAATATCATCGTCAGTAGCATCGATAAAAAATACCGATATTAAGGCCCCACGGTATCGATACCAAAGGTATCGATACGGTATCGGCCAATGCTATTGTGCAGCTTGATTCGAACGATTTTCGCTATTTCCGAGTTCATCACATACTGCCAGTTTTGCTTTAAGTTCAAGAGGAGCTGTCATTGTCATTTGTCCTTCGGCTCATCTAACCCGCAAAGTCGAAAAAAATACGAAAAACGAAACATAACGTCCACCAGCGATCATTTAGTTTTGTTCGAGTTACTCGAAACAAAATGCGCAATGTCACCCCTGGGCTATTCCTTCTTTAAAGGCTCGAAGGTACCACTACACAAGCAGATATACCAAATGAAAATTTGCTTCCGTATTCAAATGCCATTGCTCGCTTAGACGCGTATTCTGGGTCAAGAGCCTATATGCTTGCTCAACAAAGTAAGCTAGCAAATATGGTTCAGAAAAACGACGACGAATTTGTTAAGAGAATGGCAGCAGCATCGAAACTGTGCAATTACAGAGCAGAGGAGGAGTTCGAAGCTATCTCAAGGACAGTTACTAGAGGTTCAACAGACAGCCGGGTGAGGGCACTTTCTTATAGAGTACTCACTGACGGAGGATGCCTCAATGAGCTTATTGATCAAGTTAGAATTCAAGGAAAGGAGCTGGTGAATGAAAATGATTATAAAAGGCTACATCAGCAGAGATCGGCAACGGTAGGTTCCTTTGAACAACGCCGTCGGTATGAAACTGCTAGAACAAACAGTAACCGAGGTAGAGGATACTTCACCCAAGTACCAGGAAGAGTTAAAGAAACTGGCCATGCGTGTTGGAGGTGCATGAATACAAACCACACACCTGATAATTGCTTCCATATTGCACGGTGCTTCCACAGATTGTTATTATCAAACAAAAAATACCATCAAAACGGTGAACGCCAGTTTGTTCGTTATGATATTCTTCATCTCTGGGTAAGTTTTTCGAAAAAATCGTTGGTGGATTTTTAAGTGGACAACTGCCCATATGAGTGGACAACTGCCCATATGAAATCTAAAAAAAATGTATGGACCGTGGACATTAGCCACCAATAACTGGTCCGGTGTGTATAAATTTCCCAAGAATATCAGCCATTTTAACATAAAACAGACATAACTCAAAAATGCCACCAACGATTTTTTTCAAAAATTTATCCGGAGATGGAGAACATCATAACGATTAAACTGGCGTTCACTATTTTGATGGTAATTTTTGTTTGATAATAACGGTCTGTGGGAGCACCGTGTATTGATAAGGTTTGTCGAAACTGTGATCGCCGTGGACATCTCCGAGAGCATGTTCATCACAAGCAAAGCCAGAATTCCGTAAGCGCCGCTGGACAGACGAAAAATCAGAGTCCCTAAACAAAATTGCTGTTGTTCAGAAAACAGAAAGCAACAGTGAGACAAAGGAAGAAGATAATAAATTACTAAATAAATAAAAAATTATAAAAAACTGAAAAAAATAGATTCATTAAGAAATTTTTCCTGATAATAAATGAGCTGAAATAATATCCGTTTTACAATATTGTTACAGGAAATTAAAACTCCACCAGTAAATATGGAAACAGCACATATTCAAGAAATAGATTTCTGTGACGCATATATTTAAGCATATGTTGCGGGAATAGAAGTTCTGTTCTGTATAGACTCAGGTGCACAGGATAACACTATTACAATAGAAGCTTTCGAGACTATTCTACAACATGAAACAGCTAAGCATTATTACGCGAGCTATGCTATGAATCTGATAAAGCTCTTAGCGTATCCTCATCACAAGGAAACATTTAGGTTATAGCTCTTTTTCTGAGGAGCTATTCGTGACAAATGAAAGACCCGTATCAATAGAAAAATTGTATGTTGTACGCGAACCAAGTTCCCTACTTGGTTTCAATACTGCTACCAGATACAGCTTGCTAGCAGCGGGTCTGGATTTACCAATTGTGGAAACAACAGACACAGTCTGGAAATGTGAATTGGTAAACGTACATAGTCTCCAAGATAGAAAAATAAAAGAGTTTCCAAAATTTAATATACCTCCAGTCAAATTAAACTATGACTCGTCCATTCCTTCTTCGAGAAACGTGTATACCCACATACCTGCAGCATTCGGAGACTTGACTAAACAAAAACTCTCGAAGCTGGAAGAATCTGGTTTAAAAGTAAAGGTCCAGAAAGTCATGGATAAAAGTTTTTGTTCATTTCTGCTAGTAATCCACAAAGGAAATTCGGATATACCCCTCGTGGTAGATCTCCGAGGGCCTAACAAGTGCATTAACAGAACACCTTTCAAGATGCCTACGTTTGAATCGATATTGTTGGAGCCATGTAATTCTCATCAATTGACCTTACAAACGCATTTTTAGTAGAGTATAACGCAAAATTTAGTAGAGTATAACGGAAACCGATAACTATTTCTTTGATTGATCTCAATCACTCTGCTAAGACGCTCGTTATAGATTTTCTAGCATTTTTCCACATTATTCTGGACGAAGAATCAAGACATCTGACGAATTTTTTCGCAGGTGATGCGGTTTACAGATGCTTTTTTTTTCTTCATCTATAGTTTATTTGACACGGCACAAATACAATTTAATGTTTAACGGAGCCAATTATATCTGGTAGCTTACTTTCTAAAGTATCTTAATAACTAAAAGCAAATTTTTTATCCTCGCTGCCGACTACGAGCTGAAACTAAATCTAACTTAAAGCTAGAATATTTTGCATTAAAAGCACAGGTTTGCTGTTTGATGGTTTTCATTGCCATGGGTAATCAGCATATTAAATTTGTTCCGCTGCTGGGCCAAGATACTACGGACTGGCATATTGGGTTGTTTCCATCGGGCCTTGAGAGTATCGTGCGGGTCTGATTGCTGTTTCCGGATCCGGGGTCTTAACGTGTTCTTGTCGTTTGGTTGGATGTAGGCGGAAGGGGATAGGACTAAACTGGGGCGTGGATGGATTTCAGGAAAACGTATATAAGGGACATGTAGGATAGGTCACGGCTCGCCAAGACATCACGAACAGGAACAGCCGGCTGCCTACCTTCGGCCTGCAGGGAAGCTATTAATCTAGACCTGGCGTCACGGTGTACAGGGCATGACCAAACAACGTGCTCTATGTCGTGATAACCTTCACCACAGGCACAGATACCACTCTCCCCGAGCCCAACACGACGGAGATGCGCGTCAAATCTATAGTGATTGGACATAAGCCGGGACATCACGCAAATGAAATCTCGACCTACATCCAACCCCTTGAACCACGGGTTCGTCGATTCCTTGGGGATTATGGAATGTAACCACCTTCCCAGTTCCCCCTTGGTCCAAGAATTTTGCCAACTGATGATCGTATTCTGACGTACAAATGCGAAAAATTCATTAAAGGCAATTGGTCTTTCATAAATATCACTGTTTGTTGCGCCCACCTTAGTCAAAGAGTCCGCTTTCTCATTACCCGGTATCGAGCAGTGAGAAGGGACCCACGCTAAGGTAATCTGAGTAGATTTTTCGGATAAAGCACTCAGATGCTCCCGTATTTTCCCCAGGAAATGCGAAGAGTGCTTAACATCTTTCATCGATCGGAGAGCCTGCGCGCTGGAGGTTTCGGGATACGTGTCAATTCACCGTTGTTTAAAATAGTCATGTCGAAGTCATCGCAAAGGTTATAGATTAAAGAGGAGCGGTTATCATTGTAAGGGGAGCCCCAAGCCACACCATGAGAGTTGAAGTCTCCCAAAATCAAACGTGGCGAGGGAAGAAGTTCTAATAAATCAAAGAGCAGCCGTTGCCCAACCTGTGCTCTGGGAGGAATATATATTGAGGCAATACAAAGCTCTTTACCTTGTATTGTCATTTGACATGCGACAACTTCGATGCCTGGAATCGAGGGGAGGTTAATACGATAGAAAGAATAGCACTTTTTAATCCCTAAAGTAAAGAAAAGTGTCTCGATCAAGGTGAATAATATTAAAATCATGGAAGTTGAGATCAATATTTGAAGTAAGCCAAGTTTCACAAAGGGAAAATGCATCGCATTTGTTTTTATTTATCAAAACTTTAAACGAATCAATTTTTGGTAAAATACTTCTACAATTCCACTGTAAGACAGAGATCCTTAATATACGCAGTTGAATTAGGCATCGAAGGATACAATCGCTGCAAGGAGGGGCCATTGGGCAGTCAACTGCTTCAAAAATGATCTAACTGTTGGGAGGAATGCTGTAAGAAAAATTTTAATTGGATCGGGTACATTGAAATTTTCAAAAATCCAGTCCACAATGTCAGAAAATTTCACTAATCCAGAGTTTGTTTCATCAACTGGATGTGCAAAAGGAACAACTGGGGTTTTAGATGTTCCTGGCAGTGTTGGGAACTCCTTCTGGGACTTTAAATTTGCAAGCCCAGGAGGAGTTTGCTTCGGTTTTTCCACAGCACTGTTTGGTTTGTTCGTACTTTTCATTACACTTTGGGAAATCTTAGGACCTTTACGGGGAAGTTTAGGAGAAGAAACATTTTTCCTCTTCCTAGACTCCCCAGGATTGGCATAAGATGTTCCCGCTGATGAATCGTCAGAATCGGTTTCATCAGAGGGCAACAGATCAAAGGGGTTCGATGTTATGGTAGAAGTGGTCACGGTCTTCTTCAGCATCTCAGCGTAAGAACGCTTTGAACGCTCCTTAAGCGACCGCTTGAATTTATCTCTGCGCTGCATGTACACCGGGCATGTGGAGAGCTCATGCTGGTTTTCCCCACAGTGAATACATTTTTCAGCATAAACACTGCAAGAATCTTCCGCATGAGTCTCCCCACACTTGCTACATCGTGCATTATTGCAGCAGTAGGCGGCTGTGTGGCCTAACTGCTTGCAATTGGTGCAATTCATAACACGGGGTACATACAATCGCACAGGCAGACGAACCCGGTCGATCGAGACGTGGCTAGGGAGTGCAGATCCGGCAAACGTAACGCGAAACGAGTCTGACGGAGTGTAAACTTTTTTACCGCAGACGAGAGACATGGACCGCAATTGCTTACAATCCAAAATCTTCGCCTGTGTTTCGGTATTTTTGAAGCAACCGGTTGCGCTTTTAAGGATACACTCGACAGACAGACTCGAATCGGCGATTCGTTGTTTTGCTTTCGTCTCGATTAGACGCAAATTGTTTATCTCCGTTTGAGTTCGCAAAATAACAATACACGAGTTATCGTACGGGTGTTTTTTTGTCGATTAGTTCTTGTGCTGCGCGATAACAATAGCCTGTTATATATCGGCAGAAACATCTGCACACTGGTAGGGGCAGGCTACCCCGCCAGTGATTCGATACGCAGCTGATATATCAGCAAGAATAATTCTCCCGCACCGCTGTTACCCCGCTAGCAGCACGGACCGTCATACGATCGAGCGAGTGGAAGTCAACTACAAGTGGCATCTACAAGGTCGCGTGTAGGACACGGCCACTGCGTCTCAACACGAAGCTGGATCGTCATTGTTTGTTCTGCGGAGACGCTCGATTAATTCTACTATCAGCCGTGAGGTCGTGACTTAGACGTTCGGTGACGTATTACCTTTAGAATTTTTACTATTATTATCAATATTATTACTATGTTATAATATTATTATTAATATTATTATTGATATTATTATTGTTATTATTAATATTATTACTATAATTATTATTATTATTATTATTATTATTATTACTATTGTTATTAGAATTAGTATTACTGTCTTTTTTTTTATTTGATCCATTGTAGATTGAAAAATTGTTTTTAAAATTTAACACCAACTACTTGAACCCCCCCCCATATTCGAATATTTATCGTTTGTGTGCGGTAGAGCGTAACGCTCCCGCAAAATGGACGACATGCAGGTGCAACTTTTCCTGGAGGTGGAAACAAACGGGGAAGAAATTGAATTTCTCCCATCAGCTCACCCCTACCTTCCCCTGTGCCCTCCCCTTTGCCAAGTCCTGTACCAAGAGTACCGGAAGTACGGGTAAAAGCTTACCCAGATGCCGCTGGCGGTCCCTACGTTGTTTTTTTCCGGCCCATAAAGAAGCCATTGAATATTATTCAAATTGGCAAAGACCTGGCAAAACATTTTTCGGCCGTAACCGAGATTACGAAGGTGAGGCCGAACAAACTGCGAGTTGTCGTGAGTAGCTTGAAGCAAGCAAAGGAAATTGCTGGCTACGAGCTCTTCACGAGAGAGTATCGCGTGTACATCCCTGCCAAGGATGTAGAAATCGACGGTGTGGTTACCGAGGGGAATCTCACTGTCGATGACATTTTGCGTCATGGAGTTGGCTGTATTAAAAACCCCTTGATGCAAAGTGTAAAGATACTGGATTGCAAGCAATTGCATTCAGTATCCATCGAAGAAGGGAAGAAGAAATTCCTCCCTTCGGATTCCTTCCGAGTAACATTCGCCGGATCCGCGCTGCCGAACTACGTCCGCTTGGACAGGGTTCGTCTACCTGTACGCCTGTTCGTACCGCGGGTCATGCATTGCCAAAACTGTAAGCAGTTAGTTCACACAGCCACCTACTGCTGCAACAAGGCACGCTGTAGCAAGTGCGGAGGCAATCATGCTGAGAACGCTTGCAGTGGGGATACTGAAAAGTGTCTTTATTGCGAGGGAACTCGGCATGACCTTCCGGCATGTCCCGCGTACAAACAGCGCGAGGAAAAAATTAAGCGTTCCCTTAAGGAACGATCAAAGCGCTCTTTTGCAGAAATGCTTAAGAGGGCTGAGACACCCTCGACAGGGAACATCTTTTCCTTTTTGCCAACCGATGAGGGTACATCTGACGATCCCGTCGAAGGGTGTTCCTATGCCTTGCCAGAGGGATCTAGGAAGAGGAGAATGCTCAACTCTCCTAATCTTTCTCGTAAAGGTCGTAAGATAACCCCTAGCGGAATGACCAATAAGACAACACAAAAAGGAAGCGGTGAAGAAAAACCGAAGCAAGTACCCCCCGGTTTTAATTTCAAATCAAACCAGGAGTACCCACCGCTTCCTGGGGCACCAAAAACCCCTCGTGCACCCATTTCTCGATCAGAAGACATAAAAGAAACAGGGTTCATAAAATTCTCTGATATTGTGGACTGGATATTTAAAACTTTCAAAATGCCAGATCCCCTTCAAAACATTCTTCTTGCCCTTCTCCCTACAGTGAAAACCTTTTTGAAGCAACGAGCAGCAACTTGGCCCCTCATTTCAGCTATCGTATCTTTCGATGACTAATACGATGAAAGAGGTTAGGAATTTTGTCACTGTGTTACAGTGGAACTGCAGAAGTATCATCCCCAAATTTGATTTATTTTCACATTTGATAAACACATACAATTGTGATGCGTTCACGCTTTGTGAAACTTTTCTCAATTCAAATGACCAACTTAATTTCCACGATTTTAACATCATTCGTCGAGATCGAGACTCACACGGTGGAGGGGTACTTTTAGGGATCAAAAAGTGCTATTCTTTTTTCAGAATCGACCTCCCCTCGATCTCGAATATTGAAGTTGTTGCCATTCAAACGAATATGAATGGAAAAGACCTTTGCCTTGTTTCGTTATATATTCCCCCATCTGCGCGGATTGAACAGAAGCAACTCCTTGATATAGCAGAATTGCTTCCCGCACCTTTTTTGATTTTGGGAGATTTTAACTCTCACTGTTCGCTATGGGGGTCGCTGTACGACGACAACCGATCTTCTTTAATTTGTAACTTGATCGACGACTTCAATATGACACTTTTGAATACTGGGGAAGCGACACGTGTACCTAATCCTCCAGCACGTGAAAGCGTGCTTGACCTATCCCTCTGCTCGACATCACTAGCGTTAGATTGCCAGTGGAAAGTAATCAACGATCCCCACGGTAGTGATCATCTTCCAATCGTTATATCAATTGCTAATGGTTCAACTCCCCCGAACCCAATCAATATTTCCTACGACCTTACACGTAATATTGATTGGAAGCGTTATGAGTCTATTACAGCGGAATCTATCGAGACTCACGAGGAACTTCCTCCGGAGGAAGATTACGCGTTCTTAGCTGGCTTGATAATCGACGCCGCGACGCAAGCTCAGACGAAACCGATACCCGGGGTAACGATTAGACAACGCCCTCCCAACAAATGGTGGGACAAAGAGTGCTCTGAGCTGTACGCGCGAAGGTCCGCGGCGTATAAGGACTACCGGGAGTACGGCACTGTCAACCTACTACGAAAGTACGATGCACTGGGCAGGCAGATGAAGAGCTTAGTAAAGGCGAAAAAACGCGGGTACTGGCGGCGGTTCGTAAACGCGTTGTCGAGGGAAACAGCGATGAGCACTCTTTGGGATACCGCCAGGCGCATGCGGAACCGTGACGTTTCGAATGAGAGTGAGGAGTATTCAGATCGCTGGATACTCGATTTTGCCAAAAAGGTCTGTCCGGATTCTGTACCGGAACAGAAAACCTTTCGCGACGCGTTTATAGTAACTACGGAAGAGCCTCCATTTTCGATGTTGGAATTTTCAATGGCTCTCCTGTTGTGCAACAATAAGGCTCCAGGGTTAGATAGAATAAAATTCAACCTGTTGAAGAATCTACCCGACTCTGCAAAAAGACGCTTGTTGGACATGTTCAACAAGTTTCTTGAGCTAAATATTGTTCCGCATGACTGGAGGGAGGTAAAAGTCATTGCTATTCGGAAACCCGGGAAACCTGCCTCTGATCACAATTCATATAGGCCGATTGCGATGCTCTCTTGCCTCCGGAAATTAATGGAGAAAATGATCCTCTTACGGTTAGACAAATGGGTCGAAACAAACGGTTTACTTTCAGATACTCAATTTGGCTTTCGCCGGGGCAAAGGGACGAACGATTGCCTAGCGTTGCTTTCTACTGAAATTCAACTCGCATTTGCTCGAAAAGAGCAAATGGCTTCTGCGTTCTTGGATATTAAGGGGGCTTTTGACTCTGTCTCTGTAGAAGTTTTAAGCGCAAAACTTCATTCGCAGGGACTTTCACTAAATCTGAATAACTTTTTGCTCAATTTGTTGTCAGAAAAGCATATGTATTTCTCACATGGCGATTCGACAACTTCCCGAATTAGTTACATGGGCCTTCCCCAGGGCTCATGTTTAAGTCCTCTCTTATATAATTTTTACGTCAATGACATCGATGAATGTCTTGCAAATTTATGCACGCTAAGGCAACTTGCAGACGATAGCGTTGTATCCATTACTGGTAGCGAGGCTAGCGATCTGCAAGGACCATTGCAAGATACCTTAGACAATTTGTCTGCATGGGCTCTTAAGCTGGGTATCGAATTCTCTCCGGAGAAAACTGAGTTGGTCGTTTTTTCTAGGAAGCATAACCCAGCTCAGCTGCAGCTCCTACTAACGGGTAAAACGATCTCTCAGGTTTTAGTCGCTAAATATCTCGGGGTCTGGTTCGACTATAAATGCACCTGGGCTTGTCATATTAGGTATCTGACACGAAAATGCCAACAGAGGATTAATTTTTTTCGTACGATTACCGGAACCTGGTGGGGAGCCCACCCAGGAGACCTTCTAAGGCTTTACCAAACAACGATATTGTCAGTTCTTGAGTACGGCTGTTTCTGCTTTCGCTCCGCCGCGAACACGCACATTATAAAATTAGAGAGAATACAATATCGTTGTTTGCGTATTGCCTTGGGTTGCATGCAGTCGACTCATACGATGAGTCTTGAAGTGTTAGCGGGTATTCTTTCGTTGAAACATCGTTTTTGGAATCTCTCTTACCGGTTGCTAATTCGATGCACAGTTATGAACCCATTAGTAATTGAAAATTTCGAGAGGTTGGTCGACCTTCAATCTCAATCCAGATTTATGACTTTATATTTTGACTATATGGCTCAATATATTAATCCTTCTTCATACGATTCCTCCAATGTCGCACTTTTAGATACTTCTAATAATGCTATATTCTTCGACACCACCATGAAACAAGACATTTCTGGTATCCCGGATCAATTGCGACCCCAAGAGATCCCTAAGATTTTTTCGAATAAGTTTAAACATGTTAGTTATGCTTAGTTGTTGCTGCTATTCAGTACTCTCTTGGAATCATCGAAACCCTACACACAGACCACTACTTCATCTTCACAGATAGTCTCAGTGCCATTGAGGCTCTGCGATCGATGAAGCTTGTGAAGCACACCCCGTATTTCCTGGGGAAAATACGGCGGTTTTTAAGTGCTTTAACAGATAAAAATTACCGGGTTACCTTAGCGTGGGTCCCTTCTCATTGCTCGATTCCGGGTAATGAAAAGGCTGACTCTTTAGCTAAGGTGGGTGCTATTGATGGCGATATTTATGAAAGACCAATTGCTTATGATGAATTTTATAGCATTTTGCGTCAGAGAACACTCAACAGTTGGCAATCATCATGGAACTCAGATGAACTGGGACGGTGGCTACATTCCATTTTTCCTAAGGTATCGACGAAAGCATGGTTCAAGGGGTTGGATGTAGGTCGGGACTTCATTCGCGTGATGTCCAGACCTATGTCCAATCACTACACGTTAAACACGCATCTCTTTCGTATAGGGCTTGTAGACAGTAATCACTGCGTTTGTGGCGATGGCTACCATGACATCGAGCATGTTGTTTGGTCGTGTACCGAATACTGTGGTGTTAGGTCCGAGCTTATAGATTCCCTTCGGGCCCGAGGAAAACAACCGAACGTACCCGTTAGAGACATTCTGGGAAGCGGTGATCTCCAGTACATGACACAGCTATACTGCTTTCTGAAAAACGCTGACATTAAAATTTAAAATTTTCTTTGTCTATTTGTCAGATTAAGGATACAAATATGCTATGCTTAAGACACGGAAACGAAGAGCCCGCATCTATGCTTACACAAATATTTTGAACCCACAACAAACAAGAATACAATTGCTCTACCAGTTGAAAAACAAAGTTCCAAAATAGTTTTAAGTCAAAATTGTATCTCCCCTCCTCTCACCTTAAATCCCCACTAGCTCGTAGTCGGCCGCGAGAATAAAGAAAAGGCCTCCCTCTTTTCCCTGCTAACGTAGAATTAATACGAATTGTACTTGGCTCAGTAAAACAGAATATGTATCGTGCCGTGTCAAATAAACTAATTTAAACTAATTTAAACCTAGACTCGAATCGGTTATGACACCGTCGATCTCCACGTCTCGTGCGGGTATGTAAACGCGATACTCGCGTGTGAAGAGCTCAGAGCAAGCGATAGCATTGGCCTGTGCCAGATCACTGACCACGACACGGAGCTTGTTAGGTCGGACCTTGGAAATTTCGGTCACGGCCTTGTACCCCTTCGTCAGGTCTTTAGAAATTTGCAGTATGTTTAATCGCTTTGAATTCACTCCTGCCTTTGGACGAAAATAAACAGTATAGCTGCCCTGTTGAGATCCGTCCGGGTAAAGCCTGGGGCGAGGGGGGACTGGAGAATGAACAGGGGAGGGGGTAACAGAAGGGTCAGGGTCAGGGGGGTTCGGGGATGATGGCACGGGAGGTGAGGGATCTATATCCATCGCGCTAAATGTAGCGCACTAGCGCACTAGCGCCGACAAGAACACGTACCTCTTTACTTCTTCCTTCCAGCAGTGGTTGTCCGATCGTTCGAAGCTGCACCCAAAGCAGCCAGCAGCACCAGTACAGCAGCACCAATACAGCCACCAGCAGTGAGCCGGGTGTGAGATCACTCAGCACAGCGACACGGACTCGACTCTCAACTGATGGCCTTGAACTCGAAAGAATAATACACTCTTTTGTTTGGCTATTCGTACACACGGACCGGATTGTAATAGAACGACCACTTTGCACGTCCGTTTCTGTCGAGTGTTCGACGCGGAATGTCTACAGATGCTGTCGACTACCTTTTGGACTTCCAAATGCATCGGATATATTTATGCAAACCGTCATTCTTTCAGAATGGAAAGGTACTGTGAACTATTTGGATGACGTTCTAGTATATGGCCGAACACAGGAAGAACATGACCAAAATCCACAGGAAGTCTTGAAGAAATTTGAAGAACACAATGTTAAAATCAACAGAGGAAAATGCTCTTTTGGAAAGCAAGATGTCAAGTTTTTGGGCTTCAACCATTCAGTTATCGGTTAGCAATCGAAGAAGAAAAAATAAGCGGAATAAAAATGCCCGAAAACCGGAGACACAGGGAAAGGTCAAGAGTTTCCTAGGTTCAATAACATTTATTTAAAGATTCATACTTCAGAGGGCAGAAAAGACCCACTATTTACGACAATCAGCAAATGCATCAGACTTCTACTGGAATCAAAACCTGGAAGACGAGTTCAATTACCTAAAGGACTAAGCATGGAATCTTATCAAGACGCTAGGGTACTATAGCCGTGAAGATGAAACATAACTATTCGTCGATGCCTCCCCATATGGGTTAGGTGCCGTATTCAATATGATTCGGACTCAAAACCTCGCATAATTGCATGTGCTTCAAAAACCTTGGCACCTGCCGAAAAAAAATACCTACATACTCAGAAGGAAGCTTTGGCAATGGTATGAGGAGTGGAGCGTTTTTCTGTCTACCTGTTGTGCATACCATTTACAATTCGCATAGATGCAGAATCAAACGAGTTTATTTTGGGTGGATAGCATTGGATCGGGAGAAGAGCAGTCTCACGTGCGGAAGCTTGGGTACTGAGATTACAACCGTATAATTTTAAGGTTGCCAGGGTACCCGAAGAAATGAACGTGGCCAATGCATTATCTCGCTTGTTAACTGATTCTCAAGCAATTGACAATTACGATTCAGATTATGAGTTCTCAGGGAAACATCTATTGTATTTGTGGACACGGGTATGATTGAGCTTACCTGGGATGATATCGAGTTGGAAGCAGAGGAAGATGCAGAATTGAAACAAGTTCGTGAGGCAATTAGAACCCAACACTGGAGAAGAAGCATAAAAAGGTATGAATCCGAAAGAAGAAATCTCAGGGTATTAGGAGCGTTGTTTTTTTCTAAAGTCCGAGTAATACTGCCTAGCAACCTAGCGACAAAAAGCACTGCAATCAGCGCATCAAGAGCACATGAGGGCAGCTGCCATGAAAAAGATTTTGAGGGAATATTTTTGGTGTCCCGAGATGGTAAAACAGATAGAATCGTTCGCAAAGGGTTGTGAAACATGTTTTCAGCTCTCACGAAAAAATCCAACCATTCCCTTGACTAGCCGTGAACCTCCGAAGATCCTCCAGATAATTTCTTCTCGTTCAACAAATGCGGATCAGGAGAGTTCTTAGTAGTTGTGGACATCTACTCACGGTACTTTCACGTAATTGAGGTGAAAAGTACTGACGTTGACAGTACAAATGAGGCGTTAAACAGGATTTTCGAGATCTGGGGATATCCCCTTGCAATCCATAGTGACAATGATCCGCCGTTCCAAGGAGACAATTTCATAAAAACATAGGAAAATAAAGGTGTCAAAATTCGGAAATCGATTCCGTTGAGCGCACAAACAAATGGAGCTGTTGAACGCCAGAATAAAGGTATAAAAAAGCTTTAATAGCCGCTAAAATTGACAACACCAACTGGAAACTCGCTTTGCAGAAATATTTACACATGCACAACAAAGTTCGACCCCTTTAAAGACTCAGTTGCATGCCGTTTGAATTACTTGTAGGATGTTAATACCGAAGAACTTCTCCATTTCTATGGGAAAAACTAACATCTGATCAAGTGTATCGCACAGAAATGCGAGAAAAAGACGCTTCATCTAAGCTTGTGAGCAAAAAATATGCCGATATGATCAGAGGAGCGAGAGATTCGGACATAGTTTTTGGAGACAGAGTGGCATTAGCCCAGAACACATGAAATAGAAATGACCCGACGTTTTCAAGAGATCGCTTCACTATTCTGGCAAGAGATGGGGCAAAGGTCGTTGTACAAAGTGATAGAGGGGTACAGTATTTCAGAAACGTACAAGATGTAAAAAAAAGTTCCTCTCACGCTTCAGGACGGTCATTAACGAAATTCTGAATCACCAATCATAAGCAAATATTCATCTGAGATAGAACTACCGTAAGTATGGACAGAATTTTCAACATGACAGACCTAAGAGATCTACAAAGAAACCTTCGCGGTTCAATCCGAGTGAAGAGGAACCGAAATCCGCGCAAAAAAAAATACCGCGTAAATTCCGGAATCCGCGTAAAAAACCACGTACATTTTGGAATCCGCGTAAAAAAAACCGCGTAAATTCCGGAATCCGCGTAAAAAAGCCGCGTAAAAGCGACCTTAGTGTATTGCAGTAACAAAGACGATTCCCCAAATAAAATTGATATTCGAACACTTTCTTTTGTATTGAAGAGTTATTTCCGAACATCAGAGAGGAAGTGCAAAAGGTTGTAAATTTAATTTCTCTGGTATAATAACGACATCGATTGAGCTCTTGAATTCATTCCGGTTTCGAACGTCGGCAAGGACAGTTGGTGGCAACAAGGAGACCCATCAGCAATACAAACCAGTGGCAACATGGAGACCTACCTGTTAAAATCCTCAACTGCATTTCAACGAAGAGCAACTTCCAAAATTATTTTCCAAGCCGGTGGTAAATAAAACGCTGTCTCCGGTTATAAGCGAATATAATTTTCCTAAAATATATGTTGTATCATAACATAACAATGCAATTTATTGATAACAGGTTAACTTTTATATTGTTAATTACTCACGTTTTGCCTTCTTTCGTGTTGATTACAGGTTGTTAATTGTAATTCTGTAGCCTAAGAACAATTCTCCTTCACCAAACTTCACTTATTTAGTATAGGATGATCATATAATAGAACTTCAATTGAAATGATTATTTAATAGATCGCATGGAAAGTCGTTACAGTCCTCCTTCTAGTGTTGATTTTGTTTAACAAACTTGTCATTCTTTTGCCATGTCATCATTTTGTTATACGACCTATGTTCCTTATGAAAGGTGCACACAGGCCGTCATTGCCAACATTACCAGCTATAAATACAACAGCGATTGAGCTTTTATACTCATTCCGCCTTCGAACGTTGGCGAGGACAATTGGTGGCCACAAGGAGCCCCATCAGCTATACGAACTAGTGGCAACAAGGAGCCGTACTAACTATAAATACGACAGCAATTGAGCTCTCATATTCATTCCGCTTTCGAACGATGGCGAGGACAGTTGGTGGCAACAAGGAGCCCCATCAGCAATACAAACCAGTGGCAACCCTTCCAGTAATACGAATTGGTGGCACCTAGGAGTTCCCGGCAATATAGCGCATCCACAAATCGTCACGCCCGTCGATCGGAACAAGGAACGATCAATGGATTCAAAAAGAAAGAGACAGAAAAAGATTACCCCATGCACGTGGGCTAGTAACGGCCTGTCAGCATCTACAAAATATAAAACGATAACATCAAAGGATAAACGTTTTGCCTTCTTTCGTGTTGATTACAGGTTGTTAATTGTAATTCTGTAGCCTAAGAACAATTCTCCTTCACCAAACTTCACTTATTTAGAATAGGATGATCATATAATTGAACTTCAATTGAAATGATTATTTAATAGATCGCATGGAAAGTCGTTATACTCCTATAAGTCGTTATCACCGGAAATCACGACACTCAAGTTTACATATTTGTTCTAAAACATTTGTCTTTATTCGAATTTTGATAATTGGTGTTGAAATACGAGAGGTTTCTGATACAATATCGAATTTGTTTGAGGTTTTTTCAATAATAGAAAAGTCAAACTTTGATCGCTTTGAGGGTTTACTCAACGAAACCCGATTGAGCTTAAATTTTGCATAGGGATTTTTTTCGAGAAGGCAAAACTTTTGAAAACTGCCGCATTTTAAAATTCAATGGTCAAACTTTTCCCTATATTCTATTGGCACCCTATTATGTATGCATGATAATGGGAATACCAGAAAATTGAAACAAGTTGGATGATGACAGTCCCAAAAAAGTTTGTTATAGTCAAAACACATCTGATTGTGTCGATTATTCATTCAAGAACAATATTATACAAAAATGATTTAAGACCGCCATACAACTCCTCCTGAGCGATGGCTGCTTGACGAGAGAATCATGTGTAACCAATGAAAAGATCTCAACAACGATCAAACCGTTGAAGAGGTCAAAACTTACTTAAACAGAATTACTTGGCATTGCCCCTAGCCAAGTAATTCTAATGAAACAAAAATCACGAGGCGAAAACAGTCAGAGAGCTGGAATTTCCCTTGTTAATTATTTAATTAATTTTAACCGTAGTGAGGTTGACAACTTAAATAGGATGTTTGGCGGAGGTGAAAATCATGTCACCCAATGCCTTATTTGCCAACGTTATGGCCATGGTTCAAAATTCTGTAACATGGACCCAAAATGCCTCATTTGTGGAGACTCTTCTCACAAAAAGGACACATGGCCTGTGAAAGAGAGTAAAAATTTTCGCTGTGCGAATTGAAACGGCAACCATATGTCAAATTTTTATCAATGCCTAGTCCGTTTGGCAATTGTTGAGGCAAGGCAAGGTTAACAAAACTCAATTTTCCAATTAAAACAAACTTCAAAACAAAATTCTTCAAGCGTACCAGTACCGCCCAGTTTTTCTACTCCTTTGCATACCCGTTTAACGTATGCACAGGTTAGAAGTAGTTCGAACATTCTACCACCTAATGTAGGTAGTTCGAAAATGACCGTTAATATGAGAAGTAAGCAAAACTCGGTAGAAAATAAAAATACACCTATTACTCTAGCTAATAGGGTAACTGGGATATTTTGCCCCACATGCATATTTTGGCCCACCCGGTAACATTTTACGCATTTTATCTGATGAATTCAATGAATATTAGAAAACTATGCATGCAACATTGAATAACACACCTAAGAATTATACTACACTATAACTTTCGGCGAAAAACTGGCTCTAGGTAGTGTTATTTTGGAATTAGTTCATACATATTCAAAGTCATGGCTGAGTCAACCCAAAGTCAAGAGGAAGTGGTAATATACAAGTCAACGTCCGAAGCTATTGTAACATATATGTTTGCTTTTGAAACAATTCGTTGTTGGAATAATATCAATAAAATGTCATAGAAACAGTTTGTATACTCTAACATGTTGGAAAAAGTTGAAAAAGTGGCTAAACGCATGGCCAAAATATGTTTGCCTCTTTCTGAAGCAAACATGTTTTGGCCATGCCAAGTTTTGACATCTCTTTGATTACCGTTCGGCCGTTGCACGTGAACAAAGAAGCAGCTTGTGACAATTTACCGGTAATTACTTCTTAATTTATCACATTTAACGATATGAAATTAGATGAGAATCCAATAAGCTATAAGCAAAATAATTTTATTTTTAGATGCCTAAAATTTACAAAAATTCACAGCAGAAGTATGTTCTCCTCAAACCCGCTATTTTTGCTCTAAAAATACCGATGATGATCTTAAATATAACTAGTCCAAACTATTTCCATACACGTCTGTAGATATAAAGGTGGGCCAAAGTAAAAATTTGGTGGACCAAAATATGTTTTTAGTACTTCGTAGAAATTTTGATATTTCTAGGATAATTTTCAATATATTGCATTGTTGAACGGTGAATATTAAAATAGACACTTATCTTTTAACAATGGTATAATAGAGTAGGTATTTATGTTGAAAAATTGTGTTTGTTTTTAATGAACACTTCCCAAAGCTGGCCATAATACTCAAAATATTTTTTCTAATGTCAACTGCCTGGGGCCTGTTACGGCAGGTAAACTTTCTTTTCTGCAACAGGCAATGTTCGATCTTATGAATGCCATGTTGCAGGCAAAATCCATGTTTGAAGCCATTCAAATTGGAATAAATTTTACAATTAAAGTTGTTTCTAATTTAAAATTTAGCACTGATTTTAAATAAAACAAAAAAAAAATTAAATTGGAATGCTCGCTCATTGAAGGCCAATGAGAATGAGCTTTTTAATTTTTTAACAGTAAATAATGTGCATATTGCAATTATTCCAGAAACATTTTTGAAACCTATCATCAAATTAAAATATGATCCCAATTATGTGGTTCATAGATATGATAGGATTTAGGGCTCCGGCGGTGGAGTTGCCATTGTTATTCTTCGCCGAATCAAACATCGTGCTCTTCCCCATCTTGAGACGAAAGTTATTAAAACTTTGGGAATTGAAGTTCAAACTGAACTTGGGATTTTATTTATTGACGCAGCAAATTTACCCGCGAGCACAAATATTATTTTAAAGGTGATTTACAAAAACTCATCAGAAATCGTTCAATTTTTTTTATAATCGGTGATTTAAAGGTTGAACATCGATCATGGAATAATTCTCAAAGTAATTCCAATGACAAAATTTTATTCAAAGATTGTTCTGCAGGATACTATTCTTTTTTTGTCTTCGAATAGTCCTATGTTTTTTTTTCTTCTGTAAGAAATCCATCAATTGATTTGGTGCCAACAGAAGTCATGTATGTAGTGTATTGATCACACATGCTGACTTTGATTCTGACCATCTTCCAATAACTTTTTCTTAATCCCATGAATCAGTTTTAAATCCAATGAACTCTGTTTTTAATTATTACGAGGCTAATTGGGAAAGATACAAAACTCATATTGAGAGTAATTTTAATAATGAGCTGGATTTGCAAAAACGAAGTGAATATTGATTCCGCTTTGGAAGCATTGAAATGTGCAATTATTGATGCCAGGAATTATTCTGTTCCAAAGGCTCAAGTGAAATTTGATACACCAATAATTGACGAAAACCTTCAACTTTTAATCCGTTTGAAAAATGTTCGCAGACGTCAATATCAACGTTCTCGTGACCCTGTTTTTAAAATTATTTATAAAGATTTGCAGAAAAAGATTAAACATAGATTTACTCTTCTGAGAAATCAAAATTTTGAGACTAAAGTTGAAAAATTGAAACCATATTCAGAACTCTTTTGGAAACTGTCGAAGATTCTTAAGAAACCTTCATGTTTCAAAAGATGGTGAACGTTTTCTTGTATCCGATGAACAAAAGGCTCAATGACTTGCTCAGCAGTTTGAGAGTGTTCATAATTCAAATTTGAATTTTGTGAGTCCAATTGAAAATGAAGTCACACGTCAATTTAATTTAGTTTCTTCCAAGATTTTTTTACCTGCAGAAAAAATTAAAACTAACTTGAATGAGATTAAATCATTTATTATTGATTTCAAAAATATGAAACACCTGGTGACGATGGAATCTTTAACATATTAATCAAACATCTCCCTGAGAGCACAATGGAATTTTTAGTAAAAATTTTGAATTGCTGCTTCAAAATTGCATATTTTCCCAAATTATGGAATAATGCACACATTACTCTAATTTTAAAGCCGAATAAGAATCCAACTGAGGTTTCAAGTTATCGACTAATCAGTTTACTTTCTTCAATAAGTAAACTGTTTGAGAGAATTATTCTTAACAGAATGATGTCAAACATCAACGAAAAATCAATTTTTGCAGATGAGCAGTTTGGATTTCGCCATGGGCATTCCACTACTCATCAATTGCCCAGAGTTACTAATAAGATACGAGTCATGAATCTGAAGGTTATTCCACTGGAGTTGCTCTTTTAGACATAGAAAAAGCATTCGACAGTGTTTGGCATAAAGGTTTGATTGCGAAATTGCAAACTTTTAATTTTCCAATTTTCCTAATCAAAATTTAAAAAAATTATCTTACTGATCGAGCTCTGCAGGTTGCCTATCAGAATCCAAAGTCTGATAGATTTCCTGTCAGAGCAGGTGTGCCTCAAGGTTCAGTCTTGGGTCCAGTCATTTACAACATATTCATTTCAGATCTTCCTGATTTGCCTCCAGGATGCACAAAGTCATTGTTCTGCGATGACACAAGCATTTCCGTAAGAGGAAAAGGTCTTCGAGTCATATGCAGTCGATTGCAGAAAAGTTTAGATATTTTTTCTTCCTACTTGCAAAAGTGGAAAATCTCTCCCAATGCTTTTGAACCTCAAATGATAATTTTTCCGCATAAGACTAGGGCTTCTTTTTTCAAGCCAAACAATACTCACGTTGTCAAGATGAATGGGGTTATTTTAAGTTGGTTTGACAAGGTTAAGTACTTGGGACTAATTTACGATAAAAAACTTATTTTAAAAGAGCACATTGAGAGTATACAAGCCAAGTGCATCAAATATACGAGATGTTTATATCCTCTCATTAACAGGAATTCTAAACTTTGTTTAAAGAACATACTTATAATTTACAAACAAATTTTTAGACCAGCAATGCTTTATGCTGTACCGATCTGGTCAAGTTGCTGTTCAACAAGGAAGGATTCAGAATAAATTTCTGAAAATGATTATGAAGCGTCCTCCTTGGTTTGGTACACTCGAATTACATGGACTTACTGATGTTGAAACATTAGAAGCTATGTCGAATAAAATTATTACTAATTTTCGACAAAAAACGTTACAATCCTCGATTTCTACGACAAGCTCTCTTTATAGCCAATAAGATAGCAATTAAGTTAGTCATAGGTTTACTTCCCTTTTTTCGACAAGTAGGTTTAAATCCCTTCGAATGATAAGTCCTAATTGCGAAAGCAAACAAATCCTAATAATTAAAATTACAAATTTCTAATAGTGTTGAGAAGTCACCATTTGTGATTGGATACACATACTCATTATTTACTAATATTTATCATAAATACATAAAAAAAATGTGTAACCAATCACCAAGTAAGAAAGTTTGACTTTGTGATGCTTAGCCGATAGCAACCACCTCAACCAAGTGTGTATTCGTTACGAAAGCGGTCGGCTATAATGACACGGTTCGCAATACGGGTGCATACTTTATTTATATTAATTAGTTATTTGATTATTATGGATGAAATACATAAAATATGTTATTCCGTTTATTTTAGGTTTCCCAATGTCAAAACATATGTATGATTCATTACACATAAACTGGAAAGTTAAGCTTGACCAGCAGTTACGGTAAGTGTCATGAATGTTGTTTTTTAAGTTTTGATAATAGATAGATTTTTTTTACGTTTTCTCTAGTGAAATGTTTGTAGATAATAGCACTAGTGAATTTCTCAAGCCGGGAACCCTCATAAAACCAAAGAAGCTTTGTAAAACCCTCAGATATATTGCAGAAAAGGGAGGCAACTCATTGTATAATGGTAAACTTGGAGAGGATTTCGCAGAAGATCTCAAGGAAATAGGTAGTATTATTACCAAGGACGATTTAGATTCCTATAGGTATGATATGAGATTATATAGATGGTGCATAGTCACGAAAAGAACATAGTATTGGGGAATAGTATGATTATATTACTGACAACCTGTCAAAATCTAATTATGTAGTAATGGAAAAATTGTTCACGTGAGAAGATATTTTTCCACCGGATGTTATTGAAAAAAAAACCTAAATTAATACACCCAGCGGCCAGACCCAGCCTTTCTCATTCAAACTTATTATTTGTAAAAATAGATTTACATGAATGCTTAAGGTGACTTCGAGTCACCACTTCGAATTTTCCAAAGCACAAGACTCGGAAATAGTTAATGCGTTCCCTGTGAAAATGCTATTTTATGTTTGCTGTGGTGAAGCAAGTCGGCCATTTTGGGATTCAATGAGGTTTCACCTTAAATCCAATTAAGGTATATGCGCTTTTTGGGTTATAGATATATTGATGTTGTAATTGAAGCATAAAATATGAAATTTGACGTCATGAACGAAGAAACGTCATTAAGAAATAGCCAAATAAATAAAATGACTCTTAATTTCGAACAATTTAATAACGAGCGATAGCGGGAACGTTCAAATAGTACGATACCACATTTAAAATATGTTGAGGCCATATATATTGACCAAAGCAGGTATAGTTTTAAATAGTCTTTGAATTTCTTTTCTTTCCAAAACTTTTGAACCACATATCAAATTGTTATGAAGTTTGTTATTTGTAAGTTTGAGAGTTGACTCGTTCGTATGACACAAGTTATGTTCAAATAAGTCGTGTAATACTTGAGATAATAGACTTTCGTTGTTTTAACAATTTAATATAAAACGGTTGCTTAAGTTCGGTTACAATCAAATAAAACGGGAACTTATAGGACAGCCAAACTTTGAAACCACGTGTTCAATCTTAATTCATCAGTTAACCCTTAACTAGCCTGTTTATCCGATATCAATATTATTCAAATCGGTTGTGTAGTTTTTAAGATAATGAAGTTTCATGATTTTCACATTCCGATACATTACAGACGAAATTACTATCCGATTACAGCAAAAATCAATAGCGTGTTATGAGGCAGCTAGACCTTTCATTTGACACTAATTTTGTGGAAATCGGTTCAAGCATCTCTGAGAAAAGTGAGTTTATGTAGTCTTCGGAATATGTTTCTTTTCATAGCTGGTTTTCACATTTTTAAACATAACACGCAGAGTAATAATCCGTTTGCAAAAAAATCAATACGGTCTTATGGGGCAACAAGACCTTCCATATGACATTGATTTTATGAAAATCAGTCCAGCCATCTCTGAGAAACATAAGAAACATAGTCTCCAGAACACGTTTCTTTCCATAACTTCTGAACCACAAGTTCAATCTTCATGAAATTCAACAGTTAAAGGTTTTTTGGTAGCCCGTTCATTTGAAATTAATTTTGTTCAAATCGGTTGTGTAGTTTCTGAGATATTGATGTTTCGTTATTTTTACATTTTGATACATTACCTCTAAACTAGAAATCAGATTACAATAAAATTCAATAGGGTCTTATGGGGCAACTAGACCTTTCATTTGCAATTAATTTTATTGAAATCGGTTCAGCCATCTCTGAGGAAATCGAGTGAGATTGGGAGAGCGTTACACACACACAGACACACACACGCATACACTCACATACAGAAAATGCTCAGCTCGTCGAACTGAGTCGAGTGATATACGACATTCGGCCCTTTTGAGCACTTTTATACCTTTAGTTTTTGCAGTGATTGCTATACCTTTCTAGGAGAAAGGCAAAAAGTTTGCATTATAATTGAAAATTCATGTATGACTAGTTAAACGTTCTCTTTGATGGTCGGGATCAAAAGTTTCAAAATTAAGATTTTTTTTGAAGCATATTTATTATTTATTTTTTAGTCTTCAGTAAAATACAGTACAGACATTACAGTACAGACCTAGTTTTAATTAAATAATAGCTTTTCTAAATCCAGATTTGCTTAGAATACACAACACAGAGCAGTGTCAATATGGAAGACACCGAAACTAGTAAACGAATATTTTCGACGATTTTGTATCCACTGGCTGTTGGATGCACCAGCTGGAACAATTTGTTGATTCAAACTCGAAGGCGCAACATCGATGAAAATCGTAGCATAGGTTCACTTTCCACATAAAAAAGATCAACTGAAACTCGACCACAATCAACTCACTCGCTACCGTTTGCCATCATTCACTCAAGTAAATTGAATATATTATTGCTGTGTGAAGTAGGTACTTCATTTTCCATAAAGGTGATAATGATGTTTACACACAGAAGTCTTTCGTACAGTTTGTAAAGAGGAGGTCCAGAATTTTGTTGATATTTTACATGGTTTATTTGGTGTAGGCAAAGTACCTAGATAACCAGAAGTCGTATAAAACCTAAATTAATCCACCTAGTGGTCATACCCAGCCATTCTCATTCAACTTTTATTTTTGTAAAAATAGAACTTGCACATGAACATGAACGTTTCAATCTAATAAATGTATATTAACTCTTTATTTATTTATTTTATTTATTTATTAGTATTTGTATCTCGTAACTTAAGACTTCTGTCTTTTTAATATTACATTGTTAACTTTTTTGAAGTAGAATAGGCATCACACAAAAAATACCAGATAGTAAAGAAACCTCATGACAAAAACTACTCAAATAACAATAATACTTGAATAACTACTTATTTGAAATGCTCAAAACATCCTCTTCTAAATGCTGTGCAAAAAGGTATGTTTTCCAAACTATTGGGTAATGAATTCCAGTGTACTACACCTCGTACGAAAAATGAGTTTCCGTACATTGACGTGCGATGTCTTGGTATAATAAATTTCAAGGAACGATTACTTCGGGTCATATGTAATTTTCTATGTAGATAACCAGATTGCTTCGTTTTCAACAAACCATGTAGAAATAGGCAACTACGCAGCTTACTAAAATTTTCCAAAGTACAACCGATTAGGCGATACTGAAGGTGGGAGACACGAGAAAACCTGTTTAAGTTGAACACATAACGCACACATGAATATAACGCAACTTTTAGCTTATTAAAAACAGTGACTGGAACATCGTCAAGCAAAAAATCACATGCCAAAAAATGGGGATAAATTAAACTCTTAAAAAGTTTCAATTTTGTGTTAGTTGCGAGGAACGCTGTTGTTGTATAAAGCGAGCGTAAACATTTATAAATTTTACCACATTGTGAGAGCACATATTTATCCCAACCAAAATTAGATTGGATGCGAATACCCAAACTAACAGCATCCTCAACAAATGAGACAATTTCATTGCCTAGAAACAACACCGGTTTCAAGGTACCATGTAAAGAGCCATTGTCAATAAAAACTGCGTTTGTTTTTGTACAATTCAATGTGAGCTTATTTCTTGCAGACCAATCAAATACTCGTTTTAAATCAGCATTAATTTTATGAGCTATTTCTACAGCCGAGTTATTACTACATCCATAATATAACTGGACATCATCCGCAAACAGATGAATCTTGCAGTTTTTGATGACTTCAGGAAGGTCATTTATGTATAAAGAAAACAAAATTGGTCCCAGAATAGAACCTTGTGGGACTCCGGATGATACAGGCAGAAACTGAGAAAGTATTCCATTATTGAAGACTGCTTGAGATCGCCCACTCAGATATGAATTTATCAGATTTGATGCATGTAATGAAAGTCCAAAGTTTGATCTCAGTTTTTGACATAAAATTGTATGTGACACTGTGTCGAAAGCCTTCGAAAAGTCTAATAAAATTAGAACAACGGGCCGACCACCATCAAGTACAAGACCAATATCATCAATTATTTTTAGCATCGCGGTTTTTGGGCTGTGTTTAGTCCGATAGCCGGACTGAAACTGATTTAACAGGTTCTTCCTGGTTATATAATCACAAAGGTTCATTTTGATTATTTTTTCAAAAATCTTAGACAAAGCGCAAAGGATGCTTATGGGTCACAGATTATCTATCGTGTTAGAGTTGGATTTTTTCTTAATAGGTATAATCTTGGATTTTTTCCAAGCATCAGGAAAAACACTTGTTGTGATTATAAAATTGAAAAGATGTGTTATAGGCTCAACCAAAATAGGGCAAATATTTTTTATGAATTTCATTGGTATTAAATCGACTCCCATAGCATTAGAATTAATTGAGTACATAGCTTTAATGACATCAATTTGATTAACTCCACCAAAATAAAAAGCATCGTTATTGAATTCGTATGTTCCGAGGGTACTAGAGAAAGGCGAGTTGTTTTGAGAAAAATGACTACAAAATTTGTGATTAATTTCATCAGCAGTGAAATTGTTCGGTGTTTGCGATGATGATTGACCAACTCCTAGAGTTTTCAGTTTTTTCCACAATTCCTTAGGAGGCACATTCATGTCAAGGCGGGAGGTAAAATAATTTTGTTTAGCTGTGCGAATAAGTCGGTTTACCTGATTTCGAATTCTTTTAAACTCAAGATGAACATCCGAATTTTTACTTCTTTTCCATTCCTTACAATATTCCGTACAATATATCACGGTTAACAATTGCCATACTTATGGTTGTATTGAACCAAGGATTACGCTTTTCGTGACACGAAACAGTACGGGTGGGAACAAAAGTATCGTGAAGATTCAACAATACTTCATTGAAAAATTCCAACTGCAAATTAGGGTCATCAATTCGGTAGAAAGCACTCCAGTCAAATGCATTGAAGGCTTCTAGCAACGGATCAATTTGTATGGCGTTATAATCACGATACTGAACTACCTTAGGAGTGTGTGAAAAAGAGAAATCAAGAGATGCGAAAATTAAATCATGGTTGGAGAAAACGGGTGCTTCGATTTGGTTGAACCGTAACACTTTCGATGGATCATTAGTCAGGGTTAAATCTAACAATGACGCTGCATTTCTATGAAAAAAAGTTGGTTCATTACCTAAACAGTGTAGGCAATGAGTGGTAATAAGACTGTTAAGCCTGACAGTTTTCGGTGATGAATTATTTAGCAGATTTGTGTTAAAATCACCTAAAAAGAAAATGTGTTGATAGGCAGATCCATATGTAGACAGTATGTTCTCCATAATATCTGTACAGTCCAACTCAGGAGGGTTGTAAATTGCAGATATCATAAGTTTTTGGTTTTGAACAAATACTTCAATTGTAATGAATTCCGTGCAGGCAATGCCTGTCTGATTATTTGACTTGGTAAGCATATTAAAAGCAAGATTATTTTTAACATATATTACGATCCCACCTCCAAGCCGCCCGATGCGGTCATGTCTAATTATATTGTAGCCGTCGATAGCTATAACTGTGTTATTGATGGTTTCATTCAACCAGGTTTCACTCACACATACAATATCAACATTACTAATGGTCACAATCTGCCGTAACTCCTCAATTTTACATAGTTTCCGCGCACAAATACTCTGGCTATTTACACAACATATGGATAGTTTTCCATCATACAATGCGGATTTCATTACGGTACCAGGAATGCACCAGCTCGTCGAAGTGTAGGGACCAGACTCATTATCCATTGGGTAAAATTGAAGACGACACAGCAAAATAGAAAAAGTAGTTATTGAGCATTTCATCGAAAACAAATTTAACCTTCTTCATTACTAATAACATATTATCGCTAAATATGTGATGCAAACAGTAACAACAGCTTATTTAGGTTTCTACTCCATAATCAGCGGTTTCCAAGTATGAACAACTCAGCAGCAGCAAGTCAACCAGCAGGCCAGCCAGCACCAACAGCAACGGCAGCATCACGAACAGACTTTTAGGAGAGGAATGCCAGGAACGCAGGGATAGGAGAGAAAGGAAAAACAGAAACTAGAAAGGATAGGATTTAAACTGGTCGGTTAAAATCACTCTCTGACGATACAGCAATCTCTTTATCTTCTCCACTTCTCTTCACGAACAATAATCCACCACGCGTGAACACCTTCCTTCTTTAGTTTCAGGGCTTTAGATCGCAAGTCTCTGACGCACGGTCCTAAGTTTTCGTTGATGTATATGCGTGTATTGACGGAGAATCCTATCTCCGAGAGTGACAGTAAGCGAGATCGTAAGTAACGGGAGTAAAACTCATTGCGCTGGACAGTTATTGCAAATTGAAGCATAATCATGTATACTTTGCCAGTAGCCACTGGTCCTTTAGAGAGCCGACGGATATCTACCAGTGGAAAATTATTCTCAGCGTATCCCAGAGCCTTGCACCATAAGTGAAAGTAGGACAGCAGGTTTTCGCCATCTACAAACGGAATTCCACTAACTATCAGGTCGTTCATGCGAGAGCTTCGATCTAGTGCCAATGATGTATCTTTGTTGGCTTTATCGATCGATGAAGAGATTGCAGTGAACGTACGTTTATTTTCCTCTCGTAGTTTCTCCATATCCGAGACGATATCATCCCGAAGAGTACTCAGCTGAGATTTTAGAGATGAGAGAGAAGCACCCAATTTTTTGAAGTCCTCTTTAGAAGATTGTTGGTAGCTAGTCAGTTGGGATTGCATTAGATTTGCGAGATCCGCAACGGTCATTTCACCGTCAGGTTTGCTGACTGGATTGTTGCGTAGCCGTGTTTGTGGTGTCGTCATGGCGGGATTCAATATATACACAGGTTATAACTGACCGAATGGATGCCTTTGTCCTCCGCACAAGTAAGTTTATTGGAAAATAATGACAACAAAAAGCACCTTTCTCTGCTACAAACCCCTGGCGATAAGGCAGCAACCAGGTATTAAGTGGACCGTTAGCACTCGATCTTCAACTACATTAACTTCAGAGGATTTTTACGTGGGAAAAACAACTGTTTTTATGTTTGCACCGCGACAGTTAACTTTACGTGCACCACATTCTACTCCGTGTTGCCAGATATATAGGTTCTACAATATTGATGTTGTAATCAATACATATAAAAATGCAGTCCGGTCTGTCTGCCTGTCTGTCTGATCCATATAGGCTCGAAAACTACCGAATCGATCGACGTGAAAATTTGTATGTAGGGGTTTTAGGTCCCGATAAAGGTTCCTATGACAGTTTGAGACCTCTCCCTCTTCTGGAAAGGAGGGGTCCAATACAAATGAAACATACATTTCTGCACAATTCAAGAACAAACCAAGCAAATGAAACCGAATTTGGCATGTGGATGTTTTAAAGGGTAATAAATATGTCCATAATGGTTCGACGCCCCTCCCTCTTATTTCTGCACATCTCGCGAACTAATCAACTAAATGGAACCATATTTGGCAGGTAAATGTTTTTAGTGGTAACAAATATGTTTCATAATCGACCTCAGGCAACATTTTGAATTGTAAGATGGCAACTTCCGGTTCTAGAAAACAACCAAAAATGGCCGATTTCCACCCAATATAATAATATCCGGATCTAGAATGATACATAGGAGCTAAAATCGACCACAGATACCATTTTGAATTCTAAGATGGCGACTTCCGGTACTGGGTGTTATTCGATCATTTTCTGCTGTTTCCCAGGAACATGTGTTTCCAGAAGGGAGGGACGTCGAACCATTATAGACATATTTGTTACCTCTAAAAACATTCAACCAAAATGACGCTCAGAGGCCAGAAATTATTTTAAATACCATTTTGAAATCCAAAATGGCGACTTCCGGTTTGTAAAACAGCCTAAAATAACCAAATGCCATCCAATATGAGTATCTCTGGAACCAGAATGATGCAATGAGCTAACAATTGACCTCAGGCACCATTTTGAATTGCTAAATGGCAGCTTCTAGGAAACAGTCGAAAATGACCGAATAATAATCAATATGGATATTTCCGTAATCGAGATGATGCATAGAAACCAAACATTGACCCTGGACACCATTTTGAATTTAAAGACGACCACTTTTAGTTTCTGGAAAACAACCAAAATAACTAGATACCCCCCAATGTGGATATTTGCGGTGTCAGATTGATGCCAGAAAATCTGCTGAAAATGACCGAATAGCACCTAATATGAATATATAATAGACTTTCGTTGTTTTACTAACAATTTAATACATAACGGTTGCTTAAGTTCGATTATAGTCAAACGTAATGGGAACGTATAGGGCAGCCAAACTGTAAAACCATGTGTGCAATCATAATTCGTCAGTTATTCCTGAGCTAGCCCGCTCATCTGATAATAATATCAATCAAATCGGTTATGTAGTTTCTGAGATAATGAAGTTTCGTGATTTTCACATTTCGGTACATTACAGACGAAGTTACAGTTCGATTACAGTGAATTTCAATAGGGTGTTATGAGGCAGCTAGACCTATAAACTGACACTAATTTTGTGGAAATCGGGTCAGCCATCTCTGAGAAAAGTGAGCGAGTCCGAGTAGTCTTCGGAATATCTTCCTTTTCATAGCTGGATTTCACATTTTATAACGAAACAGGCAAGGTAATAGTCCGATTGCAAAACAAATCAATAGGGTGTTATGGGGTTACTAGACCTTCCATTTGACACTGATTTTATGAAAATCGGTTTAGCCATCTCTAAGAAACATGAGTGAGATAAAACAGTCTTCAGAACACGTTTCTTTCCATAACTTTTGAACCACATATTCAATCTTCATAAAATTCAAAAGTTAAGGGTATTTCAGGTAGCCCGTTCATTTGGAACCAATTTCGTTCAAATCGGTTGTGTAGTTTTCGAGATAATGAACTAGAAATCCGATTACGATAAAATTTAATAGGGTCTTATGGGACATCAAGACCTTTCATTTGCTAATAATTTCATGAAAATCGGTCCAGCCATCTCTGAGAAAAGTGAGTGAGAATAAAAATATGCACATACACACACACATTCTCTCTCTCTCTCTCTCTCTCTCTCTCTCTCACACACACACACACACACACACACACACACTGCGTAATGCTTTCTCGGTAAAGTAAAATACCGAACAACTTGAAAATATTTTGGTTTACCGTTGTTCGGTAAAAAAAATTATTGAGAAATCGGAAACTCAACGTGTTTACCGCAATATCGTAAATTTGTTTACCGAAAAAATCCGTAAAACCGAAAATTTCCGAGTTCAGTAAACTAAAATACCGGATCTCGGAAACCTGACATTCAGGGCCGGATTTACGATTGTGGGGGCCCGGGGCCCAGTTATAGTGGGGGCCCCGAAATAAAACAAAACCTTTTTTTTATCGTACGAGTTAAAAACATTTATTTGCTATTGAAAAGTTATCAAAAATTTGTTAATTTTTTTTCTTTCGTGTTGTTTTGCAGAAAACTTATTAATTAAATAATCAACATTCAACTCCTTCAGTATACTCGTACTCGAAACTTAATAATGCTAAGACTGCCTTTCATTCTCCACAGTCGTACGCAACCTATTTTTAATTAGTTTCATCTTCGATTTTTTTTTTCTTGACACCTGAAAAAAAACCTAATTTGAAAAAATTGCGATCCAAAGGCAAAAATTTGCACACAATTTGAGCAAAGCGCGTGTGTTTGAGCGCATTTTGCAAAGCACATCTGGTGTTCCTGATTCGGACAAGTTAGCAAAAGCAATGCATTAAAAAAAAACTTGTGGGTTATTTCCTTTCTCTGCTTTATCTCCCATGCGCGCTGGTTCGATTCAAATGGTGTGTTAATGTGTGTCATTCCAAGAGAATCCAAGGCAGGGATGCCACATATACAGATTTTTCTGTATTTTACAGATTTTTGAACTAAAAAAGCAATACAGAATCTGTATTACAGAATTACAGAATATTGTCAAAAATACAGATTTTACAGAATCTTTTGCTATTCGAAATGAAATCAATTTTTTGGAAGGTTAAATTCAATTCAACGACTTTCAAACTTTTGTGAAAAAACCTGATGCTGTTTATGTTAGTATCGTTGCAGAAGAAGAGGGATGAGGCTTGGACGAAGGCGGAAAATAACGTTTCAAAATATTTGACGGGATTTCTATTTAAAATTTGTGAAACAAATTGCAAAGCTGTTCGATTTTATCGATTCTGTTGAAAAAACGGTAGCTTTATTCAATTCTAAACATTCGTGAAATAGGAAAATTTAAATGATTTGATTTCCAAAATTCGTAACAGTAACTGATCGACAAGACATGAATAACGAGTTTTACTCGCTAAGAACAAACTTTTTGACCGGAAGATTCGATGAAACAGATGACTTAACTTGGTCTGAGTAGTTGGACGTCACAATGCCAATGGTGAATTCATGTTTTCGTTACTGAGATCATTTGTGCGAATTTTTCCAATAATTCCACATTCTCCGGCTTTTGTAGAACGCATATTTTCAATATATAATTGCAGCAAGTCTGAAGCCAGAAATCTCATGGCCCCTAAGCTTATGAGCTCAATTTTAAAAGCTAAAAGCTACGTTGCTAACCAAGCAGGAGCTACTAGAATTAAATTAACAAAAACATGCATGAACATCACGTAAAGATAAATAAGCAATATCGTGTTCAGTTACTACATTTGATTAACTCGCCTAATTATAAGTTTGGAACCAATAAAAAATTAGGCCAAAGCAGAAAATGGTGATTTGTTTCAATATATTCTTTAAGGAAGAAGATTTTCATGCAACATTTTTAGTTTGCTGGATACAGATTTTTTATATAGATTTTTTAGCCCGTGAAACAGATAATACAGACATTTTCGAGCAAAAATACAGAAATAAATGTGGCAACCCTGATCCAAGGTGAGCTCTTATGGATGTAGTTGTGATATTGGCGCTAGCGAAAAAATAACACTGAAAGAAAGTGCCAGATTGAAATGGTCTGATCAAATTTTCTTACTGTAAATCGAACTTCTGATTAAATTTCATTTTTTAAAGAGAAAAAATCTTTTCCTCAATTTGTGGGGGCCCCGGGCCCCCTGCCCCCCCCATAAATCCGGCTCTGCTGACATTATTCAACCAAGATTTCGTCGAACATAAACGCTCTTACCGAAATTCCTGAAAACTGAGCAGTCAGAATAACGCGTGTTTCACAAACAGTTTTTTCGAGTCCGGGTGTAGAAAAAAGGAGCAGGTTTTGCGGCTGCTTATTATTATATAAAGAAATCTGCAATGATCTGAATAACTAAAATATTGAGTGAGTATACACAATGCTCCAATGCTGTATTTAGTTGAATCAGTTGACTTAGCAATTAATAAATTAATTTGTAGATTTAATCGTTTTGATCATATTCTGGGTTGTCTAAAAAAATCGCAAAATACGTACCTCAGTGAATTTTACCGAAGTCCTCATAATAATTTGACCGTTTAAATTTCAGAGTAGCTCGGCGAAACATTACCGAGAATCTCGTTAAAGTTTGACAGGTTTTTGATTTTTACTTTTACAGAATCTCGGTGTTTTGATGTATTGTCGAGATTTTTACCGAGATCTGTTGAAATCTCTTTATTTTGTTTTACCGCATTCGGTGATAATATCTAAGTGTGTATGACTGCATATTGTTCCTCGTATAAATGCACAAATAAAATTAGGTTTCTTCGCAGTAGAGTTGTGTACAGTGCTAAGCCTAATTGCAGTGAGAAATTGTAGGTTTTCTTATTTGTGTGATCCACGTTGACGTTGATATTTTTTGAAAAATTCTATAACTGTTGTAAGAGGATTGCATAATGAATTTTATACAATTTGCTTTCTCGTGACAGTCAAAATCGTCTATTATGAAACATGAAATCGTTGAGTAGTAAAGAATGATACCATTTTCATATCGAATTCAATCCAAATAAAAATTTTCCTTCCAGCAACTCTGGTTTTCAAAATCGAGTTCCTGAAAGCTTTAACCTATTCCCGGTGGCACCTGACATCTAAACTTTGATTGAAGCTTAACAGTTATACAGTCCCTCTACAATTATGGGTCAGTCAACGTGATGTCTGAATGATCAAAAATAGATATAAAATCGGAAAAGTTTTTTGATTTGAATGATCCTTGCACACGTATTGACCTTAGCAAACTGAGCATTTTTCACAGATGCAGAGATTTTTTACACCCATGAGTTACATTCTAAAAGGACGTATGTCTTTTGGCATAGGTTTTATTCGAAGCGTTGTAGTCCAGAAACCGTTGGATGTATTGAAAAACTGTCTGAGAATGAGTTGTAGGGAATCAAAAATGCATTACAAAGAAATTATACACTGTACAAAAAAATAATTTTTTTTACCAAAGAAAATTAAAAATAAACAATTAATTTCAATTAAAAAAAGAGTTGAAATTTTTTAATTTTTTTTTAATAAACTTGACGTTAAATCGCAACTTTTTAAAAAAAGTCCAGGATGGAGAAATGAAAAATATTTTTTTTATGGTAGATTGATTTTTTTATAAAAATTTTAATTCAAACATTTTTCAAAATATTTATATTCTGATGATTTTAAAAGATGCAAAGAGTCATTTTGAATCAAAAAGCTCTTGGTAGTTAACATTCTAAATGCATTGGTTTTCATGTTATTTCTCATTTAGGCTCGAAAAATTATTAAAATTTAGGAAAATACATGTTTTTCTTAATTTGTCCGTGGTTCTCCAGAAAAAACCATAAGTTCATTGGAATGCATGATCAAAAATATACAATTCATAGTTTGACAACAAGACGATTGGGTGAACGGTTCTCAAGAAAAGATTTCACACACTATAACAACTTCACCATCTTTCAAATTATTTTTTGCTTCGCTCATGTAAGTCGACTGTTGAGTTTTTATGTGATCGTGGGATATCAACTTTTACAAGTTTTCACAAAAATAAGATACAAATTCATCAATTGGTTTCACAAGTGTCTCTATATTACATCGATCTGTTGCAATCAACTGTTCGAAAGGTATTTCTCTCACACAACGTTCTTCAAGTTCTTTGAAAAAAACTGTTTCCAAAATCCAAATGGCTTAGGCAATGTTCACATTTGCGGAGATAACAATATTTGGATCGTGTAGTTGAGCTACATAATAGTTGTTCAAAGTAAAATTTAGAATCATTTTGGAATGAATATTTCGTTAGACTGTGTATCATCAATTCAGTATTCTCGTGATCAGTACAAACACAAATATTATGATATCCTGAGCTTCCAAGTAATTTACAATGCTTAGGTTTCAAAGCTCTACAAGAAAACAAAAACAATATCGCACGGTTAGCCTTGGGGCTAATAGCGGTCTCGATCAACTAGATTAGTTGAGAGATTTCGTTATCGATATTGTTTTTTTGGCACATTTTGCATGTGTAGGATAGTACAACGATACACCGTGCCCCAGTGCTGAGTCAAGAAACTTTCCAGCTCGAAAAGATCCTCGACTCGATCGGGAATCGAACCCAATATCACAACCGTGTGGGAGAGCTAGCCGACCGACATCGCTAACCACAGAGCCACGGGGACCACAAGCTCTACAAGAAATCAACCCAATATCAGTTTTGCTGATATCTTTAAAATAAACGTAAGCCTCACGAATTGAATTCATTGAGAGTCGCTTTTGCACATGTTGTCGCTTACCATCTTTTCTCACTGAAACGTAGTCCCTTTGTCCTGGCATGGCTCTACTGACCTGGTCACTGTCATAAAACTGCCATACCTCGTTTTTTACTTCCAGGGACAATCCATGTCCAAGCCTCACGTCAGGAATAGCCAATATTCTACTAACCTCTGATGCGCCGAGCCTGTTTCACAATGTATTCCGTTGTTTAAAACTTTTCTGTTACCGTGTGTTGGTTCCAAGATTTCGGTAGAACCGAAAGTATTCTCATTTTATCTTCCCTCGAGCATTCGAGCGCAGTAAATTTTTCTTTTAACCGCAAAATCACCTCGTCGAAGTCTCTCGCCTTACGTTTCAATAAATCCAGGTCATCTTCAGCATCAAAATCGAAAATGTTTTCGCCTTTCTCCTAAAAAGGTATAGCAATCCCTTGCAAACCCGAAAGTATAAAAGTGCTCCAAAGGGTCGAATGGCATTTATCACCCGATTCAGCTCGACGAGCTGAGCATTTTCTGTATGTGTATGTGTGTGCAGATTTTTATTCTCACTCACTTTTCTCAGAGATGGCTGGACCGATTTTCATGAAATTAATTGCATATGAAAGGTCTTGTTGTCCCATAAGACCCTATTGAATTTTATTGTAATCGGATTTTTTGTTTCGTGGTTATATATCAAAATGTAAAAATCATGAAACATCATTATCTCAAAAACTAAACAACCGATTTGAACAAAAATGATTTTAAATGAACGGGCTACCTGAAATACCAATAACTTTTGAATTTCATAAAGGTTGAACTTGTGGTTCAAAAGTTATGAAAACATATGTGTTCTGAAGACTGTTTAATCTCACTCATGTTTCTCAGAGATGGCTGAACCGATTTTCATAAAATCAGTGTCAAAACCAGTGTAGACCTTCGTAGTTGCCCCATAAGACCCTATTAATTTGTTTTGCAATCGGACTATCACTTTGCCTGTTATGTTTAAAAATGTGAAATCTAGCTATGAAAAGGAACACATTCCGAAAACTATTTGGACTCACTCACTTTCGCAGAGATGGCTGACCCGATTTCCACAAATTTAGTGTAAATTAATGAGTCTAGCTGCCTCATAACACCCTATTAAATTTTACTGTAATCGGACTGTAACTTCGTCTGTAATGTACCGAGATGTGAAAATCACGAAACTTCATTATCTCAGAAACTACACAACCGATTTGATCAATATTATTATCATATGAGCGGGCTAGTTAAGAGTTAACTAATGAATTAAGAATGAAAACGTGGTTTCAAAGTTTTGCTGCCCTATACGTTCCCATTTCATTTGATTATAATCGAACTTAAGCAACCGTTATGTATTAAATTGTTAATAAAACAACGAAAGTCTATTATCTCAAAGATGACATGACTTATTTGAACATAACTAGTGTCATACGAACGAGTCATCTCTCAAACTTACAAATAACAAACTTCATAACTATTTGATATGTGGCTCAAAAGTTATGGAAAGAAAAGAAATTCAAAGACTATATAAATTTATACCTGCTTGGATCGATATATGTGGCCTCAATATAATTTAAATGTGGTATCGTACTATTTTAACGTTCCAAATTCATTGATTCCTTGCGATGTGTTTAAAGTCAAAGTCGAATAACAAATCGTTTTAAATGATTGGTTTT